>NW_015112904.1:311306-325182 GCF_001443285.1 Poecilia latipinna
ATACATACACTGCTGGTTCTTCTTCTTTTATTTTTACTGGCAGTTGGCAAACAGCTTTCAGTGTGCTTTATCGCCACCTATTGAACTGGAGTGTGAGCCCAAATTGAAACCCTAAGTTCTGATTTTACAAGAAACTGAAAAAACGCCTCACTTCAAATGTGGCTTCAATCTAAGCAAAGTAACTTGACTAAATTAAATTGTACTCTTTACTCGTGAAGTCGATTTTGAAGAACACCTCTCTCTCTATGATATTGTATCCGATTCATCAGTACATGTTCACCTGTCTACTGTGATTGGCCACAGTCACAAACTCCTGTACAATGCTTTACGATGCTTTCCTTTTCTTTTTCGATTAGAATTTACATACATATGGCCAAATCAAAGTCTTGATAAAATATTCTCTCCTCCTCCTGGATGTTTCCCCTCATCTTACCCACATTTTTTAGAAGGGAATAAAAATGTCTTCCTTTCTGCTACTTATTCTATTCCTCCTCCCATTTTGTTAATTTCATCTTTCACTCTAGATTTTAGTTCTGATTTGCTGTATGAGACTGAAAAAGTCATTTCTGTCTTTTTATCGCTGCTGGTTTAAATGTACAAGAACTCATAAATAAAGCATTCCCATTTTGTGATAGTTGGGGGGGTTTTGGGGAAAAGGGGAGATTAGGAGGAAAGTCATAGAGGGAGATAAGAGCTGTATCCTTTCTGTCCCAACCATTCCTCTCCTCCTGTTTTGAACCCACCCACATACCCCCTGCACTTGGCCCTCTCCCAGTTTGTAAAGGGATTAGTATGGTAGACTATAGGAGCAGGAAGATGACTTCACTTTGGAGCAGGCAGCCCGGAGCAAGGTGCTGGTGGGCTCGAACAGGGTACAGGGGGGTTTAATACAAATCAGGTTTACTGATAGATATAGGCCTTATGTTGAGGAGTCAGGAATCAACCAACTCTTGGCACATTGTAGATCGCACACACATTCAAAGTACAGTGTTTTGTTGCAAAAAACATATTTTTAAGATGCCAAAACAAAAACGGTTTTCATTTAAATATATTTAGCAACTATGGTACTTTTATCAACGTACTTTTCCAACACTGACACAGTGAATTGCATTTAGATATTCTAACAGTTAGCAAACAGACTAATTGGCCCCCATTATTCTGTGTTTTTTTATACACACACAGAGACAGTAAAGACGGATTAAGCTTATAGTTGAACTGAGTGGTACACACCAACTGCGTGGTCCCTGAACCTACCTGTTGGCGTCACACGCTGTCATCACCAAATCATGATGCCTGATCTTGCGTTTCTGAATTTTTATGACTTTTAAAAATCTTTTTTAACAAAAAAGTTATTATCCAGATGTTCTATAGTTGATTTTAATGAAGTGTGTGTGCTGAAGTTGCTCTTGGATCAAGTGGAATGTGAAATGTGTGGCTTTAAGCGCACCATAATCTAAATGTTGTCTTGTTTATATTCAGGAGTATTGATATACTTTCATATATCTCACTGGAAAAAAACACATCTGTAACAGTTTGTGTCATTCTTGCTGTCACTCATTCATCACCTGATCTCTGTGTTTCATTTTAACGGGTGCATCTGTCTCTCGCATCTTTATTTTATCCTTCCCGGCCTCTGTCCGACTAATGCCGATATCTGTGTTCGCAGGGAGTCCCCGTGCGTCAGCCTCGGCCCTGCACTTCCCGTCCCCCTCCATCATCCAGCAGTCTAGCCCCTACTTCACCCACCCCACCATACGATACCACCACCACCCCGGACAGGACCCCCTGAAGGAATTTGTGCAGTTCGTCTGTGCGGATGGCTCAGGGCAGGCCGCCGGACAGGTAAGGCAGGAGGGACGCCGCTACCTGCAGCAGCTGCCTGAAACACAGAAAAGCACGCAGGCAGGTTGATGGAAAAACAAAGATACCACCAATTACCTCTCACATCACAAGGACTCACACCACCAGAGACACAAACACAACACACCAGACACTGGTTCAGTCAGCTGGTCTAGAAATCTTCGTATTGTCTTGTCGGTGTCATTTTTGCCGTTTCCTGCTCCGGACCCCAACGTCTTCCCCACTCTTCCTCTTGTCCATTTCTTTCTTTTGCTCCACCCAACCCCTCCCCTCAGAAGCTTACAACCATCAGCACGAGAGGGACTCAGTCACGGCACGCTTCAAGTCGAGCACACCAGTCCTGTGTTGTGTCATCGTGTTACTGTCTTCATCTCTAGCTGTTCTGATTTCAGTTGCCGTTTGGTTGCTTGGGATTTGGTACCGTTGGTTGGTGGTGTTGTGATTGTGTAGACGAGTGTTCTCCCATGCTTTTGATTTCTTGCCATCTGATGGATGAGCCCAGTCAAAGAGTTCTCTCACTGCCTCCACAACCTCCTTCACCCAACACGGACCGCCTCGGCGGAACCTGGTCCCACACCAAATCACTTCTTGTGGTGGCTATTATTTTTCACACCCTCATTAAAGATGGCGTCCGCATACCTCATTCCCTTAGTTTTTTTTTCCCCATCTCTTCCTCCTTCCGTCATGAATTTGTTTATATTTTGGGCCCGGCCTTCTTGAGCCGCTCCCCTTTTCCATTCCGTGTCTGCGGGTTGTCGCATGCCGCCCTCTTGACCCTATTTGTGTTGTCCGCAGCCGAACGGGAGCGGCCAGAGCAAAATGCCAGGCTCCTTCTTGCTGCCTCCACCTCCCCCAGTGGCCCGCCCAGTGCCCCTCCCCATGCCCGACTCTAAACCCAACAGCACGCCCCCTGACGGCGGACTCTCCTCGCCCGCATCTCCGTGTAAGTGACCCTGCAGAGACCGTTTGCAAAGTAACACAGGAAAAAAGAAAAGAAAAGAGAGAAACCTCCCTCTAGTGACAAAAGACCAGTGTCGTGTTGTTCCTCCTCCGACCTCGTGCCGTAATTGTGTTTCCAGCATCTCACTTTCCCTTCCTTGCAGAAGAATTTGGAAACCAGCAGAGAAAATAAGGTGCAGTCCCAGGCCCTCAGAGGTTTTGACTATGTGTCATTACAGACATGTGTGGCACTCCACATGGCTTTTTATTAGGCCCCTTGAGTTGTGGTGGCACCACAAGTTGAAGCCACTCCACGTGTCATGCTTCGAAAGCGTCATTGCTGCACTGTTTCCTCTTTTCCTCCCTAAAAGGACTCATCGGCAAACTGTCTGATTTCGAGTGCTGACTTGTTGTCTCCAGAAGGGCACAAATTTAGGGCAGTTATGTTATATGGACTCCAAAGCAGAAACTGGGACGTTAGTGGAATTTTTGTGGATCCCTTTGCTTGGTGAGTGTGAAACAGGAAGAATAAGTCAAGCTTTTAAGGTAAGGGAGTGATGACAGAAATATGTCTGCCAGTCTTACGGTAGAGGGGCACTGGATGGAGCACCTTTTCTTTTATTTTCTAACTTTTAGCTCTTCTTCAAAGCTAGTGTTTTCCTCCCCTTCCTCACCCCCAGTCAGCGTCTGCAAGTCTTTAATGTCTTTTGTATGTTATTTCAATTCTTAGAAACACATGGATGTATACTGTACCTTCCTTCCTGTGTCTCTCATTGCTGTCCTTCCTCCCTTTCCTGCACACAAACAGACCACACAAAGTCTGCACACAGCTTCCCTGAGTCCTTCAGTAAGTTTAGGTCTCTGGAGTCCGTGGGGGAACCTCAAACTGCCCTAAATTTGTCAGAGACGTTGATGCCAGTTGGTTTTAAATATCCCCGACTGATCCTCAGCGTCAGGATTCAGCTGTGTTCCGTCTCTCAGTGCAGAGTTTGTCACCCAGGGAGATCTGAGTTTGCATATCAGATTATGACAAACATTTCCACTGGGTTTCACTGACCTCAATGATATGCGTAGCAGTACTTAATTAGAACCAAGTTCACTGATGTTATTGGTCTCATTTAATTTTAATTTTTAGCTTATTTATTAACTAGTTAAATACCCTAAGTAGTCAATAAATAGTAGTTACGGTATTTAACAGATGTTGTTTTCTACATGTGTTATTGCTTTATTTTTAAAGTCATATTTGTGAAATATGTGAAGCTGCAATCTGTAACTCTTATAAAAGTCTGATCTACATAGATCAGAGTTTTATAACTCTGATCCTTAGACTCCAGAGATTAACTCTTTGTCAATCATCTGCAAGTGCGTTTGTATCTGTTGGATATTTGAAAGGCTTCTCTCAGGACGGTACGAAATGTTGACAGAAATGTGTAAAATGAGATGCTAAAATTAGAAATGGGTTGGTTACTGTCGTCAAGGTGTTTCAAGGTTTCAAAAAGTTGTGGTTTGAAAATTACTCAATTTTTCCATCATAGCAACCCAACAGTTCAGAGTGGTTTTAATCAGATGGAGATTAAAACACTGGAGTGACCTGGGTTGTCTCTGGTTGTGTGTAACATTGAGAATTATGTGGTGCTCCTCTCCGACTTGTTGCTGTACAGTAATACTCAGCTGGCTGAAACTGCCACTAGACATTGCCCTTGTTTACCAAAAGAGACAAATTTGTAGGTTTGGAAATATTTCTGGGCAAGAAAAACACAGACAGTCATGGTGAGGATGCCAAAGACTTTTTAAAAACAAAACTATGAGAAGTACAGTATGTCTGCCCATCAACCGGCTGCAGACCTGAGCAGATAGCCTGACTAGCTAACTAACCCCTTCCAGACTAGCCCTACAAATTCGCCTCAAGCCATTTCCTGTTTTAATGCCACTGAGGTAACAGCAAAGTGCAAGCTTTGCGTTTTCTATGCATGGATGCACTTAGATTTATTGGTTGGAGTTATGCTCACTTATGCCTAAATATGCTTATTTGCATACTCAATACAACATTTATGGTGTGTTATATTTTTGTCTCCATCTTTCTACCAAAATCCAAATTATATATAACAATTTTATAAGTCAATTAATTATCTTGGAAAGAGATAGTTTATTAGTGGTTTGTCCATCTTAAAAACAGAGGCTAGAAATATAATAGTTTTAAAGAGAGCAGGAGAAGTTTGTCTTCATATGTGGGTTCTTTTTTTTTTTTTTTTTTTTTGCTACAGCGATCTAAAAGGTAAAATGCAGGAGCGCACAGAAGACCGCAGCTTTAGAGTTATTCTAAGAAGTGTCAGAGAGAAAGAAGGGGCCAAGAATTCAGAGAAATAGTGTCCGTCAGAGTGAAATAAATTTGTGGTGTATGGAGAATAAATGGAGAACTGTGCAATTTGCTGATGACTTCCAGATGTTAGCTAATGACTGCTAACGCTGCGTTCGTGGTGCTGTAAAGTTTGCCACGGTGTATCTGAGTATAAAGAAACAAAAGCAGAGATGACATTTTATGACTGGAGTACTAAATGGACACCAGATTTCTCAGCAAAAGGATCAGCTGGTGGGCTGTTAGTTGTATCGCACACTGTATAATCAGGCAATTCTGGGTTTTATGGTGCCAGAGTCATCAGAGAACGAGAGAGGGTAAATAAAAAAGTTAAATAAAAGATTACCATTTGAATTCATTAAAAAGAAAGACTGTATCGCTCAGGTTTCTTCTCTGGCAGGCTAATGCAGATGTCCTGACAACCCTAATGCTAGTAGAGACACTGTAGGTATTCACATAAAACCATCTGCTATGAATTTTGACTGGCTGCAACATATATCTTGAATACTGTTAATTCTCAGAACACTTAATGCTCGAGAAAAACGAACACTACAAACAGCCAGGTTTGTTATTTTGTGTACTAAGATCTCAGTGGCCCTATGATAAACGCTAAAGGCAGGAAAGCTAGCAAGTAGCTTAGGTTATCAAAGATGACAGCAGTTGCAGAAAGTAGGGAACATTTTTATTCCGAAATAAAATAAAAGTTCAAATTGAGGAATTGTACAGCTACTAGATGTCCTTTTTTTTAAAAAAAAAAATGTTTGTATTTTTTGCAATTCTTTTTCTAATCTTGGTTTATGTAGTCCTAGCATTAGCATTATAACATACAGACAAGAAAATAGTCTTTCTAAGACTTTTACCAAGGAAGCAGCATTCCTACAGACAGAAACAGACTGCATACCTTTACATAAAACTATTTTAATAAAACTATTTTTTTACACTACTACCAGTTTTATTCTGACCTCAACAGTCCATCTGTAACTATCAGTTCTGCTAAGGTATGGAAGCTAGCTGAGATGGTTCAGCTAGCAGCCTGGGTTCGGAAATTTCTTGGGTTGTGTGGAAAAACGGGCAAGACAAGAAAAGCACATATTGTGTACAACATTCAAAACCTGTCAAATAAAAATACATTTACATTTATCCATAGGATTTTTTCTTTCTATAGAATCTTGTTGCATATTTTAAGCTTCTTATTAAGGATAAATGTTTATGTTGAGATGAAACAAAATAGTATTAAATTAGTAAGTTTTCCTTCTGCTAATTGTGTTTTTCTGATGAACTTTAGATTTTTTTTTCTCTTGTCATTAAGCTAAATTAGTTTTACAAGCATTAGCATCAGCACTAGCATTAGCATTACCACGAACAAACATCGCCCTCTCACACATTCATGAAACCGTGGTTCCTACACATTCTCAAATAGTCTGGAAAAATGCAAAATTTGTATTTAGTGTTCAGGTTTGGTTAGCTCTAGAAAAATATTAGAGTAATGAAACATGAAATGTATTTGCAGCTTTAAAAAAATACCTTAAACATCCAGAACATTTTTGACACCTATTCTATATAAAGTTGGACAAAATCACTTTCATCTTTGAGTTTTTTGTTTGTGTCTTAAATCAATAGTGTTTTGACAATAAATTCATTAAGATAAACCCCCTCAATGTCTGTTTTTTTTAAAGCTGTTTTTATTTAGTACATTTAGTGCTATCTCCCTGTGCATGGGTGGGTTTTCTCCGGGTACTCCGGTTTCCTCCCACAGTCCAAAAACATGACTATCAGGTTAATTGGCCTCTCCAAATTGCCCCTAGGTGTGAGTGTGTGTATGCAAGGTTGTTTGTCTCTGTGTTGCCCTGCAACAGACTGGCAACCTGTCCAGAGTGCCCCCGCCTCTCGCCCAGAACGTTAGCTGGAGATAGGCACCAGCACCTCCTGACCCCACTGAGGGACAAGGGTGTAAAGAAGATGGATGGATGGATGGATGGATGGATGGATGGATGGATGGATGGATGGATGGATGGATGGATGGATGGATGGATGGACAGACATTTAGTGCTAAATGATTTTAACTGCTTGCGATTCAAAATAATTTTTTGAAGTCATATGTTAAAATAGGAAGGAAAATTAGCTGTAAAAATGGTACATTTGAGTCGAGTAAGTTTTGTAACCGTCTACTGATCTTATGTGTAACATTATTTATTTTGCCCCTACAAATGTAGTTGTTAAACTCATGTTACTCTCCAAATTTTCATCTCAATACATGATCAGTGTATCATTTTTGACTCTGTAAGTTAAAAAGTACAACTTGTTAAAACTTGTCCTAATCTGATGCGTAAAGATATTGTGGACATAAAACTGAGCAGGGTAGATAGCAGATTTACAAGGCTGCCCAGGAATCTTGGAGTGAAAAACGTTTAAGTGAATCAGCTTAGCTAGTAAAGTGTAAAGTGTTGGTTTAGTCAGTCCATTGGTATTTGGCATTACATGATGAACGGATGTTTATCATCCAGTCTTATAATTAAGGTCAAATTGTGCTGGATGTAGTTGGATCTGACTGTGGCTGTGATTGGACTGTACAGTCAAGGTTTTTACGGTAACCTGTAGAACTACATACAGTGATTCCGGCCTGTTTTTGTGAAGTGCCTGGAGATAACATCTGTTGTAACTCGGCTCTATATAAATACACCAAATTGGACAGAATTGAACTTGACGTTGCGGGGCCAGTTACTCGAAAGGTCACTTATGTCCAGCATGGTGTGTGTTCTGTTTCCACAGCATACTCCACGCCAGGCGCCACAGCTCCCAACAGGTTTGTCGGCATCGGATCACGGGACAACAACTTTCTGAACATCCCGCAGCAGACACAGGTAAGAAGTGAGGGACATCCACTCCCAGAACCGCTCTCCGTGTTGAAACCGTAAGAGGAAGCTCATCTGCCTCGACTGTAATTACTGGTGAAACTCAGGAAACGTATTAAGTGAGTGGATGTGAGCCAGAGCTCCTTACTCTCTCACTCTGTGAAACCTGCTGCAGGGTTTCCTCCACCTCTCCAGTTACACCAACCCACAGCGCACCATCAGAGTGTGCATTTGTACATCTGTATTTTACTGTACGTGTGTGGTTTACCATATGTGCTCAACTGTTTATTTGGCATGTACGCAGCCTGCCCTCAAGGCAGACGGCCCTTTTCCCCTCACTGCCTTTTTTTCTCTTTCTGTCTCTCTACCTTTTCCTTTCCCTGCTCCACCCAATCCCCTACTTTTCCACTTCACCTACTTCATTCCTCAAACTTTGCTCGCCTTCCCTTGCTCATATTTAATTCTCCTCTTTTTACTGTTCGCCTCTTTCACCTTCCGCGCTCTCTTCCCATCGCCGCTCCACACCCCCCCTCTCCTTGTGCCTCCACCATTACCACCAGTACTTTTCTCATTAGTGTCTAACCACACCCGCCTGGAGCCAGCTCAGCCCCGCACCTCGACACATGGAAACCATCTCAGGATTCCCTCCCTTATTTCTCTGCCCTTCGTTCTCTCGCTTCGTCTTGCTTTTCATTTCTGCTCCTCTCAGTTTCTCTTCTTTGTCCCATTTTCACTCATTTGCCCGTCAGTATTTTTTTTTTACCCTGAAATTCACTTGCACGTCCTGAACACTGCAAATATTCCACACGTCTTTAACACGGGAAGCTGGGATAATTTGGACTCTGGAACGTTTAAGCAGGATAAAAACTCAGGTCTCCACAAAACAGCAGAAAGGTTTGGGGCGAAAGTGTCTACGTGGAGACTAGAGGTCAGGCTGCACCGACAGCTTCAGCTACCAGCTGTGGCCTTCTTGTGCCCTCTAGTGGCAAATGTGCTGCTTTACAACCAGCAGAGAAAAGAAACAAGATCCCAAACAGTGCAGAAAAATGCTCGATATACAGAGCAGGGTCCCAAACCTTTCCAAGCCACAGACCCCAAAGAGCATTAACCTCTGACGATGATACAAAATATGTAAAGGACCATACATTTTTATAATGTTTTTTTTTTATCATTGTTGAATAATTATTACATTCATTTAGCATAAATGCTGCCTTGTATCATCTGATTTTAGATGACCATGGAAAATTTTATCAGATAATAAAATTTTTCATCACAATTCTGTTTTTTTGATCATAAGAAAACATGTGATGTTTTATATTAATCACATTATTTTTTTTATTTTATTCCCACAGTTTCTGTGGTTTTTGCAGCAATGTCCTTATTGGAAACTTTTCCATTTCTTGTGAGCTGCGGTCGAAAATGAGTATCAGAAATAACATTTCTGAGTATTATTCTTACTCATATTTTAGATTAAAAAAAAGATTTAATAACAGAAAAAAAAAATTCTAAAAAATTTAAGATTAAAAAATGTATTTATTTTACCTTCAGAGGTCCCCACAGCGCTCCTGGGCGGCCCCCACTTTTAAAGACCCAGATGTAGGGAACCCGAGTTTCAGCCCGCTTCAAAGTCACGTCTCGGCCGTCTCGTTACCCCGGGTGACCAGACATGATGTCATAGCCGGTTGATCTTGAATTTGAGACGGGCTTTGCTGGAGAGGGATTCGGGGAAAGAAAAGAGGGTGGTCACTGTCTGCTGCCAAGGATTTAGAGGCGATGCTTACAAGAGATAGATGGGTGGAAGGCAGAGTAACTAAGAAGGGAGAAGTTACAATGCCATGGGCCCGCTGGGACGGTGCCCCCACCGCCCCGGGGAGTGTGCTAGCTGAGAAGGGCAGAGGGGGAAGGGGTTGTATTCATGCATTGACTATTAGAGTCAAACAAAACAAAAGGGCCGCTTTCCCGGAGGAGCGGAGGAGTTTCCAAGGCTTGACTTTTAGAATGTTGGCACTTGAGCCGTCGGTGGCAGATCCCGCAGGCCAAGCAGGGCAGCCAACTTCAGCAGCAGTGACCCAGTTCTGCCCCCTGCTCACGCTGACTGGGAGACACCCGACATGAAGACGGTGTGAGTGACACAGAGGGTCAGGGTGCTGCAACCCTGCTGCTGCTGCTGCTGCTGCAGTAAGACAGAACAACACCAACTGGACTTCTATCCCCAAATCCAGCATAGTGTTAGTAAATGTGCAGCACCTGGAAATGAACTGGATTGAAATTATAAATTGCTTGCAGCATTTTTTTAATGATAAAATCTAAAAATATACGCACTCATTGGGATTTAGCTTTCTTGACTCTAAATAAAATCCATTGCAAGCACTTTGGTTAATGTAGCCCACTTTGGTGTACTCTGCTTAGCCTTCCTGTTATCTGCTTAAAGTCTTGTTCTCTATCACAGCTTGAATGAATAATAAACCCGTCTCAACGTGTCAGAGATAATTCAGTTCCCTTTTAAAAAATATTTTCACATCTCATTTCTATGATTTTGTTTTTTGATCCCTCACTAGCCACACTTGTATCCATCTTTTTATGTACATTTTGATGTGTCGCATTAATAAAGGTTGACTATTTCCTCAATTTCGCAAGAAAGTTTTTATACTCCCTTAAAGTGGTTTTCGGGTTTTGCAAAAAGGAGTTAATTCTGTGAAGGCCAAATAAGTTCACACTTAACAAAATGTTCCTGGTCTAAACCTCCGTCACAGAGAGAAGGACTCTCTCAATTTTCCTGAGATGTGTGGTCCTTGATAGTTTACGACCTCTACTTCCTGTTTACTACAGCCATGTGTAACGTTAACATCTGACAAAATCCTGATTTGTGTAACCTGGTTGATTTGCCCCAAACCAGCAGACCAATCACGCCTAATTCGCCTTCTCTCTCTTTTTTTTGTGGCATTTTAAAAGTTTGCTCAAAACTTATGACAGTACAGCTACTGAAACAAAAAAAAATTCTATCCCTCGAATTGTCTTTATTGTGTAACAACATCCACATTAAGTGTTGTTTTTACTGTGACATTTAGTATGAGGTGTTTACTAATCCAGAAAATGATTGGACTTCTGCAAGAACCCAAGGATCTTGATCCTGATGCATCCCTGTCCACCCCTAGTATACTACTGTCACTTATTCACCTAATACCATCATCCAGCAGTAAGACGTATGAATACCACTACAGCCTGTTGATGCATATTCTACACATACCAAAGATCGTATTGGAAACACTTTGATGCCATCCAGCAGTCAGAGTTTTGCCCCTGAATTGATGTTTAATTTGTTGTATGTTCAAAGTACTTAATTTATAATATGTTTGACAACAAAAAACATTTTTTCACTATTAAATCAATTCATTCAGTAGTTAAGATGTTTTACCTTGTTTTTACTTGTTTTTACATTTTCAAATGCATTTGAGACAAAACTAACCGCATCTCCTCTTTCCCCTTCCCTTTTGTTTCTCTTCCAGTCTTGGTTCCTCTGACAAGATCTGTGCACAAACCAGCAAATAGATATCTTTCTTTACAATTCAAAATGAGAAAAAAAAAAAGAACAGAGAAACAACTTGCAGGATGACAATAATTGTCTTACCAACCCGCCGACCAGCCCTGAGACAGTACGTCTCATCTGATATGAAATATAACCAAGCAACGCAGGAAATTACAGTCGCATGACACTTCTAGTGGAACCCTGGACACATTCACGCAGTCGGAGGGGGAGGACCTGAATTGGGTGAAGAGGGAAAGACAAACGGATGGACTGGAAGGAGGCTGGAAGGAAGATGGAGCGGAGGAGGACGCAGTACGCGGGCCTCCTCACACCCAGGAACCACAGCAGCGATGCGGCAGCAACAAGCGGACGTGGGGGGAGCGGTCAGCTTCTCCTGCTTTCCAAGGACGCATAGTGAAACAAATGGCTAAGGAAAAAAACAATCAACAGTCCAGCAAGCTACAAAAAACTTTACCCACAACGAACCCAAAACACAAATGAGACGATGAGCGTCCAGTGAGAACAGCGGCCCAGGATCTCATCATTGCCCATAGCGAAACCCGATTGGCTCCTCTTGCCCAGCCACCAATAAGCAAGCGACCATGCCAAACCGTATCTTGATTTAAAGTTGCACTACAAGCTGAATCAGTCAACACTAACCCTTAACGATGTGCACTATTTATCTACGAGGCATGGGAGGTAAACCACACTCGCCAAGATGATTTTTACGTTCTACGAAAAGGAAGCACACCACCACAAGGTACAAGAAGCCTTCAGGCGTCCTCCACCCGGCATGGTTCGATTCAGCCAATCACAGGTCTCCCCTTTGCTCACAACGTTGTCAGTCTGTGTGCCATGACTGCAGGATTTCTCACCTTTTAGCTCATGATATTTCTATATGTATATGTAAAAGCTTTCCTTTTTTTTTTTTTTTTTTTTACCCAATGATCTCAGTAAATTCCCTCCACACACGAAGCAATCGGCGTCCTGGACTCTGAGAAATGTCACGGCTATTGGCAGCAGCTATGAGTTTCGCCCCCAATCGTCCCCATTTTGTAACATAGACGAACGCTGACTAATTATTTTTCCCTCGCGTGTTTTTTTTTTTCTTATTTGAATTGACTCCTTTTTGGATTTGTACTATTTTCTAATTGTTTTTGTATTTGAATGGCAGCACCTTAAAGCGAGAGAAGAAGAAGTGATATGTTGGGGGACAAAGAACACGGAGTGGCTGGCTAACCCGGAGAAAAATAGTGCTTGTAAAAACTTGGGGAATATGCCCACCTGCTGTTTTAGATGTGGAGCTGGTATCACACCCATGGGGAGCTACAGTGAGCAGCTGGTTAGACTGGAGTTAAATCAAAACAGTGTGAAGAGATGGATACGGCCATGTTAACTTTAAATTTCTGGGTATTTACTAAGAAGTGACTATATTAGACATGATGGCGGAAACGGAGAACTGTTTTGGAGCTAGATTGAACAAAAATGTGAGGTTTTAGTTCGATTTTTTATTCTTAAAAATCCCTGGAAAATTATGACAATCACTTGCTTGAGAAGAAGAGAGTCAAACAGTAAATATGTTTGACCTACCATTCGTCAGTGCTTGACTGATTAAAGTCTGAGATTGTGAGGAAAAAGCACCTAGTGGCTGCAGGTGTTATTGCACTTTAATTCACTTAGCATTTACTTGACATTTTGACTGACTGTGTGGTCCATTTCCACTTGGAAGGCAGAATTTGAGACACAAGCAGGACAAATGAACTGGATCCTCACCCAGCCCAATCTCAGAATCCAAAATGGCTGATGTGCGTGTCACATGTAGTGATGGTTGGAGCGCTAAACTGTCTATCTGCATTTCTGATGGTATGTATCAGCAGTTAATGGACGTGTTGCTAGTGCTAATGATTAGTCTCACAGTGGATTGTGATAATTAACATTTAAAGAATAGCTATGTTCAGAATTTGTCAGCAGGTAGTGACTTACCTGGAGTTGGTACAGATATGTTATCCCCAGAGGCTGAAGCTAGCAGCTAATCCATGGTCAAACATCTTTTTAAATCCGAAAAGGGATTTTTGTTTTTATTCTATTTGATGTTTCCGAGCAATGTTTCTAGATAGAAATAATTAAATATTTCTGAACAAATTAAAACTCTTAAAGACGGGAAAAATACTTTTGCTGAATGAAACCAGTGGATATTTACAAAAGCGTTAAAACTACCGATGTTTATCAGGGTCTTCTTAGGCTTCATTCACACGAATGTAACCCAAATTTGATTTGGGGCTCGGATGCGACCATCCAGCTTTTTCACATCAGTCTGAACGGCCTGATTCCGATCTTTTCACC
>NW_015112904.1:328456-351810 GCF_001443285.1 Poecilia latipinna
CTGGCGCCATGTTTAATTAATAACCAGAAGTCGTTTTTGTTTGGATGGATTCTGGTCGGCTGACATAGTTTTGAGCTTTGCGCTACGCTGCCCCCTGTGTGTTTGGCATGTTTAAAACAACGCTCACTGTGGGATTTGGTGTGGATGAAAGGCTTTCTGAAAACGATCCAGTGTCTACGATATTTTTAAACCAATGTGGTGGAGATAATCATTTTTATAAAGATCTGATTATGATCCTAGCCCGTCCTAAACATATTAGCTTCGGCCTCTGGAACAAACGAAGATGTCAACGCAGGATGTCACTTAAAAACAATCAGTATCCTCTAATTTGGATTTGAGTTAATTTTGTGGAAAGTAAAAGGGACACTCTTAATCTTTTGTGTGTGATTGAGGAAATCGGTTCACATACAACTAGATTAGATGTTTGCTGATCTAACAGCTGCCAGCTATAGCTTCCTATTAATGTTACCAGTTTTCTCATCCAGCAATCAAAGAAGCATATTATCCCCAATAATTGTTTTATTGACATGATTTAATTGTTCTTCTACCAGGAGGCCCTTTACTGTAGGAAAAAAAAAATGAGTGGGGTTTTGACAATCACAGGATTTTTTTTAATTTTATTATTCCTGGAGACAGATGAGCTGAACCAGTTAGACAACAACAAAAACACTCTGAGATCTCAATCTAGTTGAGTATATTAAAAAAAATTACAATTTGTAAGTTTATCCTGTTGTTTACACTCCCAGATAGGCTGCTGCTCCAAGAGCTGAGGGGGCCACACTGTGGAGAAAAATGATTGCCACATTTCTGACTTTATTTTGTTGTTTTAACGGAGGCCTACGAGGTCAAGAGTCAAACGTATGTTGTACCAGTTTGTCTGTCAACTGCCTGTGACAGTAAAATTTAATAGTTGTCACGGTTACGCCCCACGCAAATGCATGCACTCTCACACACACCAGCACTCCCCGCTCCTCCCCGAAGCCATTTTAAATGGAAGAGCCCTTATAGATCAAATAACTGCACTGATACAATCATGCCAGCCAATCGCATAAGTCAAAAAATGTTTTTGTAAGCATGACGGTAGATGGATCACTACTTAGCGTGTCACATTTTAAATCCGACTCATGACAACCGTTCAGTATTAATCACATCGCCCCCCCAATCCTCCCAACGACGCCACGCACGACAGATTTCAAAGGGAAGTC
This sequence comes from Poecilia latipinna, assembly GCF_001443285.1. NCBI lineage: Eukaryota > Metazoa > Chordata > Actinopteri > Cyprinodontiformes > Poeciliidae > Poecilia > Poecilia latipinna. The sequence continues at coordinate 329,662 of NW_015112904.1, forward strand.
TTAAATCGAGACAATCTGTGGAGGCCTTTTCGCTTTCAGTCACGTTGTTTTTTTTCTTTTTCTACATAAAACCCCCCCGCGCAGCACGTTCTCCCACGTTGAGTCCGAACGCCCATTCAACCTCACAAAATAACTGGACTGCCTGGCCGTGTTCCTTCACCGCAGGGAAAGCAGTCGTAGTCGGCCGAGCTGACCGGCGACCTCTCACCCGCTTCATAGAGAGGACTGGGTCGGCTGGACGAAGGCGGTAGGCTGATTTCTTTTCGAATCAAAGAAAGTGCCTCTGTATTCCCATTATGCAATTTGTCAAACATGAATTCAGGTTGTTTTTTCTCACATATAAGCTATAGTGAATGGTAATTAAAATAAAAAATAAAAAAAAATGTCAGGAGGGAATGGAGAAAAAAAAACAATGACAGCTCACTAGATAATCTCAAGCATCTTTATATATAATACACTTTTATATATATTTATAGATATATACTTTTTTTTCCTTTTAGTTTGCAAGATAAGCTCTGTGGCAGTCTAGTTATTTTTTGAAGCATGGCATACATCGCACAGTCATAGGATGCATCTGGAAATCGCTAATCGGAGCAGAGTCGAAGCCCACGACCATCGGAAATCCATCGCAGACCCATCGGTAGAAACGTAGAGTATCGGCTAACGTAGATAAGGATTAAAACTTAAACGAACAGATTTGTTTTTCTTTATTGTTTCGATGGGAAGTATTGTTCTTGAAACTAAATGATGTATGTTGATTGAGCCATGTGCAATGCCTTGGTAGAGGAATTGTGTTTGTTAGAGAATGTTTGAGGGTGTCATGCAAAAAAAAAGAAAAATGGAGGGAAACCCTCTTAAGATTTTTTTTTTTTTCCTGTTTGTTCGTTTGTTTTTCAAGTCCACGTGCTCCGGGACTCTAAATACACGAGCGGTAAGATAAAAAAAAAAAAATGAGAAAGAAAAAAAAAGTTTGGGGGACATTGTTTTAATTTTCTTTTTTTTTTCCATTGTTTCCTTTTATCACTTTTTCAAGAAAAGAAATTCATTTTTATTGATGGGAGTTAAAGGAACAATTTCGCAGCTCGTAAAATATATATCATTATGAAAACTGGTGCTTTCGTAAAAGAATAAAGTACATTCAGTCTCTATTATACATAAATAATAATAAACAAAATTAAGTGTTATCATAAGAACTAATTTTTAGGAAATCATGCATTACTCTATTTCTTTGTATTTACCGGGGAGAGGGAAGGGGGGTGTTCATTGTACGAAAAGGTTGTTGTAACAAAAGGCATTTTTCCTCTCCCAAACCTTTACAACACAGCAGAGAGAAAACACACATCCTCTTGTAAAAAAAACAAAAAAAGCTTGTAAAAAATTGTCATTTGTTTCCTGCGGACTCTATCCTACCTACCAGTGATCCTAACGTGGAACAAAGACAAGATCTTCCCAATATTCCGGGAGATGCACGAGTCTGGATTCCTGTTCCTGAACGACAAGAGCGACAAAAACATAAACATGCTGTAAATGACGTCTTCGTTTGTGACTCACTTCCAGGGTTTCCTCCGTTTTCGGCCAGCGGGGTTGTAGTCATCTGAGTCAGCGGCAACTCGAACCCTGTTTACCCAAAAGCCCCCCCCCCTGCCCTCCAAGTCCCCCTCCCCCAAACACCCACCAGCTGTAAATGATGATAAATATTTGTTTGGTGACGTAGTGTTATAGACTCAGAGCATCTTTAAAGGTTGTCCCTAAAAAGTGCCTTTTGTTCACAGATTCCATCTTGTATTCCTGAGTGCCCATCTCAAAAGAAAATAAGTCCCTCCCTCATATTTCTATATCTTTCTCTTCTTCTTCTTCTTCTTGAAGTTTTTCAAGCAGTATACATAGTACTAAAGGAAATTGGTGTGATTTAGTTGCTCTTTTTATTGTTCAATACTATAGAAAAGCTGAAAAAAAAAGTCTAAAAAAAATCTCCGTCTTGCTTCTCTTCCTCTGTATCTTGTCGTCTGTTTATCTTGGACACTGGAGTAGTCTGTAGCTGCGTATCCTTCTCTCTCTCTCTCCCCTCAACTTTCTTTCCTCCCTATTCTCTCTACAGCGCGGTTTAAAAAAAATGAAAAATGTAAAAAAAAGAATACGCAAAGATTTTTTTTTTGTTTTGTTTTGTTTTTGTCTGAGCAGAATGCAATTAGCTCACATGTTATCCTTGTCTGTACGCTTCACATTGTATTACCATACCCATCTTCTCCAGCTTCTCCATTCAACAGCTAATGTAAGTGAACAAGTTACACCACGAGGCTCTGGGCTGGGCCGAGGACATGGGGGGTTTGGGGCCGACGAGAGGGGGCCGTTTCGGTGTGGAGGGGTAAGAACACACAGCTGTGATAACCAGTGGGACTGCTAACAGAGATTGCGGGGGGGGGGGGGTCTTTGTTTTTGTGTCTGCCCATCGTAGGGAAATGTTTAGAATAATGGGAGTGTGAGACCAAGAAATGATAAGGCTCTGCTCACATTAATGCAAATATTTTACTGGTATTTTTTGTCCCGCCTCCGTTCATGATTGGAAAATCATGATTTTTAGACACATTTTCAAGTGCAATACAGACTTGGCCAACAAATATTTGAAAAGCTAAGAAATGAACAGCTTACTTTGCACGTATGAGAGACAATGGCAACAAACAGCCGTGATTACCAGTTTTCTACATTTATCTCACTATTAAAAAGAAAAAAAAACTTAACTAAGGAGCTGGAATGGTAACATGCTCCAATAAAAACAATGTCTTACAATTATTAGGGAATAGTATAGTGTCGTGATTTGGGTTTTTGGAAATTGTCTGTCTGTATTTTGAAGTCAGATTTTCTGACTCTAAAGTTCAAAATACAACATTAATGCCTCTAGAGGTAGAAAAGTGTGAGATCTCCTGGAGTCCAAAGCTGCACATAAGTTAAATGTATTTAAAGTTTGAGATTTGAACTATTCATCAGAGCATCTCAATGTCTGATTAAACCAGTAGAATGTCCCTTTGTGATCATGTTCATTCAGTTTTTCAAACACAATAATATAAAACGGCATTTCTTACTGACTTTAGTATTACAACAATTAGGAAAAAGCACCAGCTTTGTAGAATTTTATCAACTTCGATTAGAGTCCAACTCTGGAAGAAAAGCAAAGTGTTTATAATCGATGTTCCTGATACTTGTAGATATTTCAGCATTCCTTCAGAAGAGCGCTAAAAGTAGATGTTTAGCTGTAGCTTAACTGAAGAAGATTCTAGAAAAACATCACAACTGATGAAGTCAGAGCCTGAAAGGTTCACATTTAGCCCAATTAGCACAGTTGCTACAGGATTTATCAGCTTGGAGTTTTCTGGTTCCTAAACCTGGCACTTTGTGATCTTTTTTTTTTTGCAATCAAGCTAATGAAACAATTAACCATGCCATCAACAAGAAGCCATTTCAGAGAGACTCATATTGCAGAGAGCAGTGTACATGTGTGTGTTTTTTTTAGGAGTGTGTCTGGAGAATCTGCCTCTGCAGCAGCACTAACCATCCACCGTTTTTGTTTTTATCGTTTTACACACCTCGTTTTCAACATGTTCTGTTGGGCTCAGATTAGCGGTTAGCGACTCCAACCCGCCTGGTTATCCTTTCACTTCTTACCCAGTTCCAGCACAGAGCGCCCCTCTCTTCTCCCCCATCCTTTCTACAGAGCAGCAGCCCATCCTCACAGGCCCCCTCCCAGAGCCCGTGGTGAAATGCATGTGTTAATTACAGTTTCTTTTCCATAATAATAATAAAAAGCAGTTTGAAAAGAGCAATGCCTTTACCTGATTGAATAAAAGGATGTTCTTGACTGTAACCCCTGGTCTACTGGCTCTTTACTCTGTCTGGAACAGTGGTGGAAAGATTTCCAGATGATGGGCACCACAGTGTGGCTGAGGTTTTTTTTCTTTTTAAAGCACCTCACACACAGTCGCATCAGTTCCTTCATTCTTGGAGCGCTTCAACAAATCACCCAACTAAATTGCCTTCTTTAAAGACAAGAGTGGTAGACAACTTTAATTCAATTTAAAAAGTGAAATCACTTTTACCTAACATAGCATGTAACTTTTAACTAGCATATCTTAACCCATGCTATTGCTGTAACTGGTGTATTAAATAAACCTGTTAAATTAAATAGTGCTTAGCCTGGCAGGCCACCACGCTTGTATCTGTTTTTTCTTAATTCTTGGGGCTCATCATCAATATGCCGTTTTTAGATCATGTGAGATGGGCCTTTGTTGTTTTGGGTCAGCAGTGGTTCTGGCCTTTAAACTTTCTACTAGAGGTCTTTAACTGTCTCTTTACTACAGTTAAAATATGACTAGACCTGCAGAGATTGAGATATTCTGGGTGGTTTGGTGACCTCCTGGTTGGAGGGTCGATGCACTCTTGGAATAACATCGGATCCCCGTCTTCATGGGAATGTTCACCAGGGCTGCATCCTTCCTTCAGATAGAGATAATGATGGCTCTCACCTTGGTTTGATAGCATCCCAAAACCTTAGAAATGCCTTCATAACCACCGTCGTATCACGTCCACGTCACACTGCACTGATGCAGCAATCCACCCAAAAGGATCCCAGAGTGTACACACCAGTGCTGTTCTGTTTGCCTTGAGGACCAAAATCATTGAGATGAAATCAGTTTGGACCAGAACAAAGTATTTTAAAAACTTCATGTGCCTTTTTTATTTGATCTGCTCAAAAACAAAGTAATCTTTTACATTGTTGTAGATACATATGTAAAGGTTTTGCATGATGGTGTTATAAGAGATTTTTAACTTCTTGTGGTGGATAATTTCCTTATCTGGCCTGAAAGATTTCAGTTCGTGTAAAAGTAGGTCGCTGTTTGTGGTTCCAATTATTCCAAAGCTACAGAAGATATTTATCTGTAAAAAGTCTTGCTGTACTAAATGAAAAGGTCTGTGTCAAACCTATACAGTACACCTTCTGGAGTCAAAACCTTTGAATGTTTTATTAATTCTAATTTCCAGTGTTTGAATTTTGGGTTCCGAGTTGTGAAACAATCATCAGAATGTATGCAATTAAAATATTTTTATTGTGCTGCAAATTTAAATAGTTTTCCTTTCACAACTGAATTAGTGAAGTAAACCCAAGCTGGATGAAATCCTAATTGAGCTGCATCTGTTTAATCAGTGAGACGAGGATGACAATGATGTGAAGGCACAGAGTCAGGGAGCTGAAAGACTGCTGATATTTAATGTAGCACAGCATAGTCTAAGATCATGTTGATGCTGTAGGACAACAATCAGTACAGGCTGCCTTCACACACATACACACATGCGCACACGCACACACACGCACACACACAGAGAATGCACTTGTGTTACCGGTAACAGCATCTTTTCATGAACCCCATAAAATAAACCAGGGCCTTGTCCTTCATGCTTAGATATCTACAATAAGAACGTTAGCGTGAATATTTCATGTTCTGAAAAAAAAAAAAAAGAGGGTTCCAAGTCCCAACTCGCTCACTGATGGTCGGGTTGGGATCGGATCTTGATTGGAAATCCCATTGGTGAGAAAGTCTTCAAAAATAAAAGTAAAACTATAATACGTTTCTTACAGACAGTCCTTATCGCTCAGTGGAAGAACAGAACCTAAAGGTTCTCCAAACCTTCATGATGGTACGACAGAGAGCGTTCCTGCACTTATCCCACTTTAAAAGCGACAACCAGTTCTTTCGTGATCCGGGTCAAAAATAAAACCATAGAATTTAAAGAGTACGGCTGAAACAGCCTATGGGGAGTTACGCAATACCCTCAGTCCAAAGCCTGGAGCTGTCAGAGTCTAGATACTGAAGGAGGAAGTTTAGAGCAGGATCGTCCTACACTGGTTAACGGTTCTCTTAGGGAAAACTTCATGCGGTCAAACTGGGCACAGGCTGTTAGAATCAAGGCTGAAAAAACAACAAAAAGGTTCATTTTGCTGTTCTATAATTTAAAGCTTACTACAAAATGCTAGTAAGGTGGCTGAAGAAATGCCTGGATGAAAACATGGACATGGCCTGGAATCAAAGGGTCATCCATCACTCCTGTTCAGGTAAAGCTTTTTGTATTACTAACAATAGTTGCAGAGTAAAATCAGCTGAATCCAGGCTAATTAACCAGAGACAGCCTAATTATCCAGCTAATCTTAGCATGTTTGTCGCTAAATCCTGAATAAAAAGATCTGAGGTGACGGTTTTCCTTTGATCGGCAGGTCAATGAAATCTGCCAGTTTTCTACACCGCTGATTAAATGCAGTCTAGAAACAAGCAGCAAGTTCTTAAGGTATAAAACTAAAAGTTAGGTCAACATTAGAGGCATGAATATGAATATTTAAATTTTGCAATTCTTTCGTTTGCTGATGCATTCAAATATCCTGGAGCACATCCTGATGGGTGTACTCCCAATAAGATCTGAATACAAAGAGTGAATTTTCATAAAACTATTGCAATAAGTTCGATTTGACCAATCTTTTTTTTTTTTAAATCACAAGCCGTTTCTATAACGGTGTTCTTGATGATCCATGGAGTTTTGCTCCACGTCGCCCCAGGCCCAGCTGAGACGCGCAGGTTGTTCCGTTTCTGATCAAATGTCCGTTTTTGGATCAAGTTGCCGTCATTAATAATGTTTGATCATAATGTTGTGCTCAGAATGAAACCACAGCTGTCGGAGGAGAGTAGCGTGTGCAGTCAGTATTTAATATGTAGTGTCATAAGGAACCAGGAACAGAAAGCAGTTTTAGATGTGATGAAGAGTCAGACTCGTCTTCACATCACGCTCAGACGCTCAGGAGTTCAACTGATTATTAAAGATCCCGTTCTGTGATGGTTTTGTTCCTGTTTTGACTTCATGACCCCAGAAACATGTTGAGAGACAGAGAGAGACAGAGAGATGTAGAAAAAAAAATGTTAAAAATTAAAAATAAAAAAAATAAAAGGGCAGCACAGTCCAGTCCGTCACTTCTTCTAATTTCATTGTCGGACGTGAGGCTTACAGAGGTACACACAAAGCAGTTTGTTTTTTGTTTTTTTTTTCTTTTCTTTTTTTTACACACGCTGATGATGTGGTCGCAGCACGTCCGTCCAACCGACCGACCGACCGACCGACCGAGCTACAGCATTAACGACCTTAGAGGATGCCAGATTGATTACGTTGTTGGGTTTTTTCTTCTTCAGCCTAACTGTGTCGCATCCATCTTGCACAGGCATACAGACAGACACGTACTCTCACACACGCAGACATGAGCACGCAACCCCACACACACAACCCCACCACCACCTCCGCCCCCCCACTCCACCCCCTAATGTTCACAAAGCGCACCTAAAATCAAATTACAGATCTCCCCTAAGCTGACCCCACTCATTCCATTGGAATTCACGTGGATTTCATCATTCTTCCACACTTTTCTCCCCCCTCCCCCCCACTACTCCCATAATCTGACTTTCCTGCACTTAACCCCCCACCCCCCAACCAGCCTCCCCTCCCCCTCCTGTCTGCTTGAGCTGAGGTTGTACAGTAAGATCAGGGGGTGCAGTCTTTATGTTGAGCTGAGGAAGGGGGGAGCGGTGGGATGGGTGGGGCAGGAGGGGGGTGGTGGTGGTGGTGGTGTTGGGGGGTGGGAGGGGGCAGAGCTCTGCTCCCGTTCAGTCGTCTTCCAGTCCCTGGTTGAGGAGAAAGTTGGCTGCCAGGTTCTCGTTCTTCTCGCAGGCGAAGTAGGCCTGGATGACCAGCGCCTCGGGGAAACCCAGAGCTTTTAACTGGAGTGGAGAGGAGACAGAGGGGGAGGCGGGGTTAGCACCAGGAAGCAGCAGTGCAATATGGGATTTGGTGTTTTTAACGAGGAATCTGCCGATTTCCTTCATTTTGGAAAATTGGTTGACACAAGTTTGCATGTGAAGCAGATTTTATCTACCTCTGTAAAGGTCTGTTACCGACTGTGACTTCTCAGACAGAAAAAAAAAAAAAGAACAAAAATTGGTATTGGCCAAAAGTGGAATTGATGGTGAGGCTTTTTTAAAGATTTGTTATCGGTAGGCCTGTTGCAATAAGCAATAAATCAATTAATGGTATAGATGATTTATTGTTTTTCTCTTTTCTCACTTTCGACTAAAAACTACATGACGAAAGTCTTTAGTCTGGTGCTTTGGCCTCAAATAGCACTTTTCTTTGGAGGACAATTTGAACTTCATAATTCATTTCATTTGTTGTTTCTGTTGTTTTGTTTATTTCAGATATTTAAAATGTTTCCAGTTCCAGTATAAAATGTTCACCAGAATTTAAAGTTCATTGATCTTTGAGAATGTGTTCTTAGTCTCCAATAGGTCACTTTAAAATGGTTTCACAACAACAATATTATCGCTTATCGCAATAACTTCTGGTACAATTTATCATCCAGAAACATTTGTGACGTGGTGCTCGGCCAGTGGCCTGCAGTCGGTGCGTTCCTGGTTTCCCCATCAGACTCACCCTTTCGATGGCTTCCTTCTCCTGTGGTGTGACCTGGATGTAGTTGACGGGCGCGCCCTCTTCACCCGCCGCCCCCATCTCGCCGACCTCCGGGGCGTCGCCTCCTTCTCCCACCGGCTCGTTCAGCATCTGGATGAACAGCTCCTGATGTTGGCTGATTTGCTGCCGACAGAAAGAGGCGGAGTTACTTCCAATTTCATCTGAGTCCTTTTGTTAGTCGTTCTACTCGATTACCATGTGGATTTTGAAATTCTAAAATGTTGCCAAAAAGAAAAGGCACATCAAGCAAACTTTGACAAATTTAAGTTAATTTGGTTTCTTGGCTTTAGGAGATATTTAGACTGATTTTATTTTAGGGTATCAATACAAAACAGGATGCATCATTTTCCTTCCACTTCACACACAATAAAACACACTGGTGTGTGTGTCCTTTAGACCCCAGCATGAGGGGGTTACCTGTAGAAGTTGTGGGTTCTCTCGGCCCAGTTGCTGCAGGAGTGCTGGGAGCAGAGCCGGGTTCTGCTGGATGGCCTGCCTCATGTGCAGGAACTGCGGCTGGGTTCTCAGGAATGCTAGTGGGTTCTCACCTGCTGGGCCACACACACAACACACACACACACACAACACAACCAAGCAACCGCTGAGAAACGTCAAAACAGGAAAATATGAACGATCCAACAGCCCTGGACAACAAGGACGAGTAGATCACACACTGCCAGGGTTGCCATGCCAACATTCTTTGAAAAAACAACAACATTTTTCTGTATAGTACTGGTCAACACTCACAGCTGCAATATCTGGATCAGTAGTGAAAATAGACTGGAACTCTTCTAGTCCTTAAAATGTAACAAATACAAGGCCACACACCTAAGTTTAAAATAAAGAAATATATCTTGTTAACAGTTGTTGCCATGGCCACTGGGCAAAACAAGTCAGAAATCTCCATGGAGTTGGAACGTTGCCAATTTATTTTTAATGTCATTCCCAGATCCGAGTTCTGACTTCAAATCAGCAAATGGAGCAGCACAAGCAGAGTCCAAGACTTTATATGGTTCACTGTCGTACTGCATCACTTTTGTTATTTCTATTTTTTATTTCAGATTTTTTAAAATATTTACATGTTCTCCTTTTTATGGTTTGGAGTTACTTGATTTCTCTAAATTGTCTGTTTAGAAAAGCATTATACAAATAAAATGCATTATTATAAGATTTCTGATGAATCAGTATGCTTAGCTAGTGGATAAACTGTCTCTTCTAGACCCAACAAAGTCAAAATTATTATTAGTGTGTTGAAATTTACAGGATTTACCAGCTAAAACATCAGGACATGAACAGAAACACACGTTTTCTAACAGCGTTTCCTATAAACCCAAAGCTTTCCTCATCAGAACTATTTGGTTCTTCCTGTATTATAGATCCACAGCAGCGTCATCCATCTGTTAAAGCAAACTGATGGGCTTCCTCAGGGTTTCCTGGAAAACCAACCGGAGCACTGAGCATTATAAGCTCACACCTAAAGGCTGGCTCTCACATTTCAAGCAGAAATATGTTTTCTTTTAAACCCACCATACAGATAAACAACAGAAATGAGTTTTGTTTCTCAGTCTAAAGACAAAGAGCTGCATCGTACCTTCTGCTAGAGACGGAGGCTCCGTGGGGCCAGATGTGGGGGCCTGGGCCGGTGGGTTGCTCTCCTGAACCGGGCTGCTGGGGATACCCTGGGAACCAAACAATGCACATCTATCACACACACACAGCTGCACACTTCCTGGATTCTGGTTGGAGACACTCAAACACCCGACGATAAATTAGAACAAAGAGGTCAGAATCCACAGTCCAGATCGATTCTGACCTCTGAACTGCTAACACGGTCAGGAAAAAAAAACTCACATTCTGACCAATCTGGAGTTCTTCCTAAAATGGTAAGAGTAGTTCAGTATGTGTGTGTGTGTGTGTGTGTGTGTGTGTGTGAGGCGTACAGTGAGGAGGTACTCCACCGCTCTGTGAGGGTTGTTGAAGCTGGCCCGTAGTGCAGCGACCACTCGCTCCCTCTCGTAGCCCATAGACATGATCTCTGTCAGCATGGCCTCGTACTCGGCTCCAGTCACTGCAGACACAACGGCTGTTTTACTGGCATCAACCACGGCAGCAGGCATGTGTCAGCAAAAACTCTTGAAATACTTTCAAAAATGAACTGTTGACTGATATCAGAAATAAAACTGCCTTAAAATTATATGAACTCCAACTAAACTTTGCTCTTTACATCTTAGATTTCAGTCAAAGTTTAATGTTTTTTTTTTCTTTGATTTAAAAAAAATTCACACACACACAAACCAGAAAATTCACAAGTGGGAATTATTGATTTCATATTTCTAGATATGAAATGGATGATTTGTTCATCTATTCAACATTTGAATGAGCATAGAGTTGATGACACTAATATAGAGATGTGTATCATCGGCGTAGCTATGGTAACTAATATTGCTTGTTATAATTTGAGCTAAAAGGAGAGAATAGATATCAAATCGAAGGGGCCCAAGGTGGACCCCTGTGGTGCCCCGTATGTGACTTCTGTCAGCTCTGATGAAAAGTTGCCTACTGACACAAAGAGGTTTGTTTCATCACACAATTAATACTTAGCAAGAAATCACACAGCTGCAGATATTTAAAAAATAAAGGATAACATATTTAAGAACTGGAAACTGACAACATTTTAACTCCAAGTTAGCTAAGGACTGAAATGCTTAACAATGACATAACCAAATTAAACCAAAAGCTTTTCTGAGAAATTAATACAGGAATACTTTTGACATTTGATTTTTTTTTTTAACAAACTACAGATCTGTTGTTGGCAGAAGTTGTTTCTAATCAGGCAGAAACGGAAAGTCAGATGCTTTGATTTTTACTCAGTTCTACAGCAAATAGATTTTTTCTAAAGGTCTATCTCAGCATTTTTCAAGACTCCTGTTTGAAAAGTGCTGCTTTTGTGCTGCTTTTGCAACACAAAAGCAAAAGCAGCAACACAATCAGGTGTGATGTCAATCTGAAGCTACAAATGTTGCATTTAAAAGCTACATTCACAGCAAAGATTCTTGGAGAACAACTGTTTACCCGGGCTTTAAATAGACTGTTATACAAAAAAATATGCAATGCAAAGAATTGTATTCACTTTACATATTTAAGGTTTATATCAGTCAATCTATGAGAACACCACTTCTAAAACGTAACAGAAAACTCCATGTTAAGTCGTCCCCAGCATTAATGTGGGCCGGCAGCGTGACGGACCTGCTTCCCCTCTCGGTCTGAGGATGAAACAGGAATCCCCCTCATTACTCTCTGTGACGCCACAACAAGGAAGGGCTCACTGTTGTCAGCCTCTAAACATAGAAGCGGCATGCAACGCAGCGCAGCCTGTAAAGTCCCCCGACTGACAGCAGCAGCAGCTGCTGGCCGACAATGTGGAAAGAAAAACGCAGCAGCGCGACAATACCTTCAATAACAAGGTCAGAAAGCTGTTGGACTGAATGAGCGGCAGCGGCTACTGTACGCAGCGTGGCGTTAAGCGGTGAGGTACCTACCGAGTGTTGAGGAGGCATCCAGGCCCTGACTGACACCACTGGAGCTGCAAGACACCAACAACCATTAGATTTTAGAGGCAGAGTTGAGCTTAATGGCAGAAAGAAGATTCTAACTTTGTCATTCCTTACAAGACAAAGTAGGATTTTCTTTTTAAAGACAAATTAAAATGCTTGATTTTTTCTTTGTGTAACTTAAAGTTGATTTTTATTGCATAGTGCTCTGTGATTTTATGTCTGAAAGCGCCTCTGATACTTTATTAAACTAAATTTAGCAAGAGGAGAATTCAACATTTTAATTGAAATAATTCAGCAAATTCAAATGTTTTAAAAAGAAACAAATGCTTTTTTTGTATGAGCAAAAAACACATAAAACTGGCATTTTTAGTTATGGCTAAAACACAGATGATAAGCTTGTTAAAAAAATATTACAAGCTCCGTTTCAGTTCAGCAGATTAAAAAAAAACAACAACTTTTGACTAGAGACAAAACGAGAATAAAGAAAACATTTAACTAAAGCAGGCTGCAGTTACTGTCTGAATGTGGAATGTAAAAAGTCAACTTTGATTTGCTTAAAATAAAACTGTTCCTGTAGATCCATTCCCTTTTAGATTCCTTAGCTTCACATACACAACACTGGTTCACCTTTTTTTAAACAGATGAAGAACAAATAAAAGTTTCTTCAGCAGAAAATTACTGATTTAAACCAGTTTGTTCCAGAGACTTTTCAGATCAATTTATCAGCTGAGCTGAAACTCCTGCAGCCTTTTAATATTAAACATGAGTGGAACGGTAATATGGTAGGAATCAATATCGTTGTCAGAACGTCATGGAAATTGAATTAGTTCTTTTAATAATGAAATGAAATGTGAAATGGTTCCCGTTTCTCCTCTACATCAGCTGTACCTGGCTGGCTGCTGCGGTTCTGTGGCTGCCGTGTTGGGCTCCGGTTTGACCTCCTCTGAAGAAATGGGGACAGCTGCAGGGGCCGGGGCCGGGGCCGGAGCGGGGTTTGTAGCCGGGGCGGGGGTGGAGGTGGAGCCAGAGTCTTGCACAGGCGGCTTGGGGGCTTCCGAGACTGGCGGTGAGGCTGGAGCTGCAGGTTTAGCCTTTCATGAATTCAAAAACAGTCAAAAGAGAAAAATATTAGAAAACTAAATTGAAACTAAAAGAAAACATACTAACTCACGAGAACGATCAGAGTTGTGGTAACAGGATTCTTACAGAATTTACAGCACAAAATCAAAACTTTTGCCACAATTTTCCATGTTTGTTTGCAGATTCTGCCTTTATTGTGTTTGAATTGTAGTTTTACCTCTAGGTTCCCTAAATAAACAGATTTCTACAGCCTTTATACTGTGAACACAATTATCAACCAGGTGATGTTTAACCATGTCATCATCTTAAGGAACATTTTCTAAGTCCAACAGGGAAAAACGTCATTGATTCAAGGTGACCTATTAAACTATTTTGCAAAATTCACATTTTGGCCTTTTTGTTTTTTTTGCTTTCCATTTAATATACATGTTGATTCTAAAAACAGCCCAAGCTTTTAAAAACAAACAGCTGTTTTTTGGAAACAAATTGGTGCTACATGGTGTCTGAAAATGAGCCATTTAAAATAAAAATAATAATTAAAAAAAAACCTCCTAATTGCCGAGTCACCTAGCAACCCAAGTGAAGCTGCTGCACAATGGCTGCTGGAAAAGACAAGTGTTTTTTTGTTGACTTGCCATCCACAAACCAATTGCTGCATCGTTGTTAGTTGTGCAGGAGGCTCCGCTTCTGCTTTTCAAAGATGTCCGCTTTTATAATGTGTTTGCATCCATTTTCACGTGTGAGTGTAAATGTTGAGCTGTGGGCAGGGGGGCGTGGCCAGCAGCAACTTATTTGGATTTAAAGTGAAAAGACGCCCTAAAACAGCTCATTCTGAAAGGAGCTCAGAATAGGCAGAACAAAGACTAAATTATCATTATTTTTGTACAAAAAAAAGGTCATGAACTTGTTTTGCATAGCCAGTTAGTATATGCCTATACTAACTGATTAAAGGAAATATAATGGGTCAGCTTAAGCACAGAAGTTAATATCTATCTGTGTAATGAAGCAGGGTTTGGTCTAAATAGGTCAACATCATATATCAATGTGTGTATAATTATTAGAAAGGTTTTTTTAGGCAATATGGGCCAGAAAAATAGAGATATAGCTGAGTCTAAAAAGTCAAAAGTTAAAAACAAAAAGTCTCTCAGAGGGATGCAGCAGTGGACGTTGAAGGTATTGGAGTGTGATCACAGAACCGTCAAATGTTTTGTTTCAAACAGACGCAGGAAAGAAAAAACACAAATTAATTGTCATGGATTTGAGAAGAATCAACGTGAAGCTACCAGGAGGTCATTATGTTTGAGTTCAGTCATATTCCATAAACTTCTACCTGGAAGAGGTACAGCATATTCAGAGACCTGGGCACTGTGGGGAGGGCGGAAACCATTCTGCTGTCTGGTGACAACATTTTGGATCAACCAAGAGCACTGGCAGCTGATTAATAAAATTTTTTACAGAAATCTCATTGTGGAAAATCTACTGCATTACAAAAAAAAAAAAAAAAAAAAATCCACAAAATTTCCAAAAGCCATTTCTCATTTACCCATTATTATCAAAATCCGGAGAATAATTAGAGCTATATTTCATAATCTCAGATTGTACAGGAACACTGTGCTAAAGCAGCCTTTTAGTCCAGAAAATCCATGTTCATTTCTAACTTTTGTAAGAAGCATGAAATGAACCATCAGCCTTGAATTAATCCCTAATCTCACCTTGGACACCATCACTACAACAAAATTCTTCTCGTCGATCTTGTAGTCTTTAATAGGCGTGTCATCTTGCAAGATTTTCCCGGCATAAATCAGCTTCTGTCCAGAAACGGGGAAGTTGTCCTTTCCCCGTTCAGCCTCAATCTTCTCCTTCAAGGCCTTCACCTGATGGAAGAGAGCGGACGTGACACATGACCGCAGACACAGATCCAAACTCTTCTGTTGACTCTGAACATCTGACCTGCAGTTCATTCTGTCACATTTCAAACACTTTCATGGAGTTTTATTCTGGTTATGTGTGAGTAGAAGAAAACAGATACTGCAGGAAAAAAAATATTTTACGCATTTGTAAGGCGCCTGTTCAATCAATACCTTCTCAATTGTAATTTAGGTCTGGACTTTGACTGGGCCGTTCCAACATAAATATGCTGTCGTGCTGGAAAGTCAACCTCCGCCCGCATGTCAAATCCAGACTCTCATGTACCTGGCCCCATCACATGTGTCTTTGCTTCAGCACACAAGAGCCAAATAATTAGGACATTAGTTGTAAGTAATTCAGTAACTTATCTAAAAGTTGCAGAACAAAGGCTCATGAGGATTAGCACTAAAGTGGTAAAGTTGTTAGGTTTTGTAAAAATATTTTTCTGTGGCTCTAGTGGCATTTATTTTTCAGTATTCAGCCAGGAAATAAGTGGCTGAGTCGACGCCTAGTAGCCAACATGTGGCGCCCGCTCTACCTCTGCACCCCGTCCCAACCAGGCATTGTTAGTTTGAGCCACACAATGTTTTTCATGAAGTCCAAAGAGACTAGTAAGCTGGTCAATAAAACTGAGCTTTGGATCTCTGCTGCTCCTCCAGAGTTACCATGAGCTTCTTGGATAAATGTCTTCCTCAACTAGTGTGTTAGTTGAGGATTACAGAAATAGTTTGGCAGATTTGCAGTTGTGTCATACCATTTCTATTTTTGAATGATGGATTGAACCGCAAATTATGAGTTGTTCAAAGCTTAACATATTGTTTTATGCTCTATCTGTGCTAATGTACTCCATGTTCTGCATGATGGCGTTTGTTCACTAACAAACTAGCAAGGCTTCACAGAACAGCTGGTTTTATGCTGAGATTAAAATAAATTATTCTGAACACAAAGTCTGACATAGATGTATCAGAATAAATACAAATATAAAAACCTTCCACACATTTGCATCTAAAAAAAATTGAAAACTATAAAAACAATAAATTTTCCTCCCACTTTACAGTTGTGCACTAATTTGCCTTAAAATTGAATAAAATTACACTCACTGTATTATAATGTGGAAAAAGTAGAAAAGCATTTGATTACAAAGCACTCTGCTTAGTGCCAAAATATTTCAAACAAGAGAGCAACTGAAAAGCTAGCTAAAGCCTCGTTCAAAACAGCCCAACTACATTTCTGAAATGACTTAGCAGTGACTGACTTTTTTTCCTAGCCCAATAAAAACTTTAGTTTTGAGTTGTAGCTTAGCATTTCTCTGCGTCTCATTCTATAAAGTTCGAATACAGGAATAACTCTCAGTAATATCACAGTAAAGAAGCCGACTGGTCGTTCAGCATTTGACTCACAAGATACACCCCACATTCGAGAGCATGTTAAACTGAGCCAGCTTCCCACTGTGCTAGCTGTACAGCTAATCATAATTGGCAGAGTCATAAGCATTAGCATTAGCGTCCCCCTAGTTCATGTTGTAAGTATTGGGTATTCAGGGTAAAAAACTACGTCAAGTCGTGGTACAAAATGAGCAACAACCACCTCATACCCAGGCGACAAACTTAAAATGTCAAATAACTTATTAATGGCTGCGTCGGAGGGACTTTGTTGGTATGCTGTCAAGCTAACGGTAGCAACATTAGCCTGCTAAAGTTAGCCCGTAATGCATTTGAGGTGTCGCGTTGTTTCGGAATTTAAGGAGGGCTGCCAATGTGCGGTAAATACGCCCCACTTTTGCCGAAATTACGCGAATATACAAACCACTCAAAACTGCATGGTCCACCGCAAACTAAAACACAAGTAATACAGCTAGCAATGTTAGTTGCGCTAGTTAGCAAATAGCCTCTCACCGTTTGTTCGGGGTCTATCTCAATCTGAATAGTCTGCTGCTGCAGTGTTTTCAGCGTGATCTGCATGGTAGCGACGGCTGACGTCCTGTCAGATTTCCTTCCGATGGAGAAACAGATGCTTCGCTAAGCAGTTAGTTTGTTTTAAAAGTTGGCGTTTCGGGTAAGATGGGAGCTAACCGACAAATGTGTGTATCCATGAGCACTCAGCAAATCGCCATCTTTGGTGACAAGTTGGTGGAGCAGTGAGAGAGGCAGAGCTGGTAGCCACGAGATCTCGTTGCAGAACGACGCGATTACGAATCGGGACTGTGAAGGCAGCGCTACAGTAATGAAACTATGGAAAGTTGGAGAAGACGCAACACGTGTAGAACAAAACTTTATTTATGTATTTATTGTCCTTTATGTCATTTTAATTTTAAGTGGTAATGTGGTTTGTCTTATCTGGCTGTTGTTTTCAAAGCTTTTGTTGATCAAATTTTTACGTATATAATATAATTTCAATGTATTAATTTTAGACAGCTTTCTGTATCTTGATAGGAACATAGTGTATGAAAGCATAAATCTGGGGAGGGATACCAAAACGATTCACCCTTTCCCTTCTGAATAGCTCTGGTCTCCATCATTTGGAAATGAAAGAAGTTGGAAACCACCGGAACCACTGATGGTGATTAAAGACGGTCTTTGGTCAGAGAGGTGACCAGGAGTCCAAATAGTCACTAAAACTGTTTCAGTCTTTCTTTGTGCACATAAAAACAAAAACATCAAAAAGGTCAGTCAATTCTAATATTTTTCTCCAATCATAGCATAGTGACCGTCCAGATGGAAGCCACTTCTTCCTAAAAGCCACCTTAGAGCATGTCAGTCCAGGAGAAACAAAATCAGCTGGCCTGATAAAACCACATTAGAAATGTGTGGCCTGAACTCCAAGCCTCAGTGCACAAACACTGATCTCAATCATGCAGTACTTATACATATACATATCAATATTCTGATTGGACAAACTTTTACTGCGAAAACTGTTTTCTTGGACGCATGTAAATACATAAGAAATAACGGCCCTTAAAGTTAATTCCTCTTCTGAGTATATCTCTTCCTGGTCCATTCAGTAGACTTTAAAGGAGGACAAACTGCTCCAGAAAGTAACATCCTCATCCAGAGAGCGATATCTACATGTTATGAAACTCTCTCTACAGATAAAAAGAAAAGCTTCTCCTAATTAGCAAAGTGCAGGCTGTATACAAAAGTGCAGAAATTGTGACTTGAAAGAAAAATGAGATGTGGAAATGTTTATGGACATATTTGCATCCCACATTCTGGACTGAAATGCATAATGAATGCACTGGGAAAAGCAGTTTCAGCTGAATATGAAAGTCTTGGTTTTCATCTCTGAGTATTATTCCTGTTCTTCCTAAGTTTCTTTTTCAGACACTTTTTATACATGGTCAAAATGAATAAAGATTTATTTTTCATGTGCCCAATATCCACCCATTCCTCTGTTTGAACCCCTCTTGTAAATTTCTCAAAGTTTTCTTAAAGAGATGACACATATTTAAAAAATTCAAAAGCTCAAGAAACCTTACTAACCTTTCAGACAGGAGCAGCTCTTGATAAAGTTGAATCTTTAATCAACTAAACATAATCTTGCTTTTCAATTTCACGCAGAATTTCCATCTGAAGGAAATGTTTCTGCTCTTTGCAGATAAATCTGCAAATAAATCTCACAATTTATTGTAATAATAGCAGATTTCCCAGTAATCAAGCTGCTTTATTGAAGAAAGCCAATGAGACAGAGCAACAGGCAATTTTTCTGTTCTAAATCTAAGGAATTTAGAAGAAAACGGCATCACTTGATGTTAGTTAATGTCAGATTAAAGCAGAAACACAAGCAGTTTGTGTTTCTTCATTCCAGGGACATCAAGTTGAGGTTGAAGGTGATTCTTACAGTAGAAAACTAGACAGAATAAACAGGACTTGAGGGCTTTCAGTTTTCTCCCAGTGCAGAAATCACAGGTCACATCTTCAGGTCCAGCATAGCAGTGGTCAGCAGCAGCAGCTTGGAGTCCAGTCTTCTTCAACTGCTCCTCTAAAGCTGCTAGCATGGTGTTCTTCTTTAGCACAGGCCTCGGTGTGAACGTCTCCCTGCACTGAGGGCAGCTGTGGATTTGTTCCTGATCACACCCTTTGAACTTTTCCATGATTTGTCAAATTACACTCACAAACATAAATATATTTGGTAACACTTTATTTGAAGGGGTGTGCATAAGACTGACATGACACAGTCAAAAACATGACATATCATGAACATAAAGAAGTCTTTATGAATGTTTATGACAGTTGTCATGAAGTGTCATTCGGTAAATAATGACACTTTTAATGCAAAGTTGCTCTAAAAGCTGCATTAAAAGTCCTTTAAAAGTGCCAACTTTGCATGATTTTGTAAATTATGATAATTTAATGCAAAGTTAGCATTTTTAATGGACTTTCAATGCAACTTTTAGAGCAACTTCGCAGTAAAAGTGTCATTATTTACCGAATTACACTTCATGACAACTGTCATGAACATTCATAAAGACTTCTTTATGTTCATGACAGGTGTTATGTCATGTTTTTGATTGTGTCATGTCAGTCTTATGCACACCCCTTCAAATAAAGTGTTACCATATAATTTCATTGGAATTTTAATGTGAAAGATCAAAAAAGTGTTATAAAATACTTTTGATTCATCTGCAACAGTATTAAACCTTCTTGTCTCTGAGAGCAACCAGTTGCCCTGAGAAGTTGCCTGATGGTTGCTATTGACTGAACAGAGTCCATTTATGTGTAATCTAAGCTCAGAACAAATCCAGCTGCTCTGCGACACCTCAGAAGTTCAGAGATTATCAAGGAGCAAACAGCATCATGAAGTCCAAGGAACACAGCAGACGGGTCAGAGCGAAAGACCTGGAGAACCTTAAAGCAGAGAAATATTAAAAATATAACATCCCACTTTTCAATCTATCATCTGGAAATGGAAAGAGTATGGAACAACATTAAGCCTACCAAGAAAAGGCCTAGTCAAACTTCAGCTAAACTTCCAGGCTGAACAAGGAGAGCTCTGATCAGAGATGCAGCCAATAGGCTCATGGTGAATCTTTAGTGAGACAAAATATGGAAAAAGTTCAAGAGGTATGAATGTTTTTTTAAGCCTCTGTAACAGGATGTCAGGGAGAGTGGAATATGACATTTAATTTTTTCTCAGTGATGAAAGCCAGCCTGTCTGCAGATGTTTGTCTGAGTCAGCAATTTATTTGTTTATTTGGAGCTTTGGAACATTGTGACCGAGCTGCCACCAGAGGGCGATAGAGGGCCTAAAAACTCTGAAAAGAAGATTAGGGGGAGAAAAAAAACAATAATACTTACAACAATAATCTAATAGAAATTCATGGTAAATTTGGAATAATAATTTTCTTAATCAAAACATCTGACCATTTTTTAAATCATTATTATAAAATATAAGTTAAAATAGCTCTTTGAAATCTTGTTTGCTGTGCTCATCTTGAATTCATCAAGCTGCTTTGCTCCTCTAGTTAGTGTAGCGATCATGAACTGGACCAGTTTTAGTCCAGATAAAGACTGAAGGAACCATCCAGCAGCTCTGACTTCTTTCTTGCTGCTCTTAAACCATTTCATTGGAGCTCTGGCTGGATGTTTGGATCTCTGTCCAAACATCCAGAGTTTCAGCTTTGATGGAGCTGAAACTCCATCAAAGCATCAAGGCTTTTCAAGACTAAAAGAGTTTTAGATGATTGTTGGTGAAAAAAGCATCCCCACAGCATGCTGCTGTCACCACCATGTTTCACAGTGGGTAATGTGTGGAGGTGAATGTGTCTGTTTTCTGCTAAACTTAATGATGTCCAGGTGTAAAAAAATGTTTTGATGTGATATAAGTCAGTGTAAAGAGTCATTTTTTCAAAATTGTTGTCCTGACAACTGATTCCGGTTCCTGGAGCAGATCCAGGACCAGAACCTGATCTTAAAGCTAAGATTTAATCCACTTTAACTCAGGTCAGATTGTTGCTCCTGTAAACATCAGGTTTAATCTGATCTTCTGCAGCATCTGAAAGAAAAGTTTCTACACTTTAGACCGTAAAACTCACAGTTTGTTGTAAAAATTAAGAGAAAGTGTTTCACGTTTTTCAGTAATTAAGTTGTTTTATTGAAGAAAGCCAAACAGAACAATAAACATTTATTTTTCTAACCTAAATCTAAAGAATAGAGAAGAAAACAGCATCAGCTTAAAGGTCAATTTAGTTTCATTTTCCCCTTTGAATTTCAATACAATGTCATAAAAGAATGAAAGAAAACATCAGCAGAAATTATTAATGGTTCCTGGAACTCAGAGGCTGAGAACTCCTTTTAACTAGAGAAATAAAGAACAAAACAGCAGAACCATGAAGCCTGATCAGCAATCAGAGAGAAAAGAGGAAATCTAGTTGGGTTTAATGAACTCTGCAGAGGATCCAGGTGCAAAAATATTCCCAATCCTAACTCCAGTCAGTAGCGGCTGAGTGAATCTGGTCTGGACTCTGTGGAGGAGAGTCATGATTTCAGAGACGCTGTAGAAGGACAGAAGACCTGCTGTGTGATCCAGGTACACTCCTAGTCTGGAGGAAACTGGACCTGAGATGGAGGTCCAGATGTTGTTGTGACCAAATCTAGAACCATTACAATTTAAAGCCCAAGATTTGTCATTACATCCAAAGAAACATTCAATCCCACTTCCTGCTCTACTGATATTCTTGTATGTGACTGATACAGAAACGAACCCGCTCCACTCCACCTCCCAGTAACAACGTCCAGTCAGACTCTCTCTACTCAAAACCTGAGACCAATTAGTGAATCTGTCTGGATGACTAGAATAAGACTGACGGTCTTTCATCCATGTCACCTTCCTGTTCTCCTCTGATAGAATCAGCCGTGTGTTTGCTGTGTTTGGATCCAGTGTTATTTCACATGAATATTTCAAGAAACCAGCTCTGCTCTTTGGTTCTGGTTGTGGTTCTGACAGTAGAACATCCACCTCAGTGACCATCAGTGAGATGTTTGTCCATGTGTCTCTCAGGACGTCCTGTAGTTTGCCTCTGAGCTCTGACACAGCTGCTGTCACGTCCTCAAAGTGT
>NW_015112904.1:354831-355105 GCF_001443285.1 Poecilia latipinna
CGACTGTTGCCTTCCTGTTTCCCTCTGATAGAACCAGCTTTATGTTTGCTGTGTCTGGATCCAGAGTGATTTGACATTAATATTTTAAGAATCCAGCTCTGGTCTTTGGTTCTGGTTCTGACAGTAGAACATCCACCTCAGTGACTATCAGTGAGATGTCTGTCCATGAGTCTCTCAGGACGTCCTGTAGTTTGCCTCTGAGCTCTGACACAGCTGCTGTCACGTCCTCAAAGTGTCTCAGAGGACGGATGTTGATGCTGGATGAGTGTGTCGA
>NW_015112904.1:355115-362328 GCF_001443285.1 Poecilia latipinna
CACTGAGTGCNGGCAGTGAGGGGTAGTTGAGGAGANACTGGTTGTGATCCTCTGTGTGTGAGAGCTGCTCCAGCTCAGCGTCTTTCCTCTTCCGCTCACTGATCGCCTGCTCCAGCTTCTCCTGAACATCTTTGACTCGACTCACTTCAGTTTCCTGCTGGGATCTGATCTGCTGCTTCACATAAAAGCTTCTTTTCTGGAGGAGATGGATCAGTTCAGTGAAGATCTTCTCACTGTCCTCCACTGTTTTATCAGCAGAGCGATTGATGGCCTCCACCTCCTGCTGAAGCAGTTTCACATCTTCCTCTTTGTCCTGGATCATCTGTTGGATTTGTTGTCGCCTCACCTGGAGCTCCTTCTGCTTCTCAGTCCTTTCTTTTGCAGCTGTAACTGTTTCATGGCCATTATGTTCAGAGATAGCAAATACACTTCTGATCAGTGCGGCAGAACATCTTCATCACCTCATCATGATCAGAACAGATGTTCTCCTGTAGGTTCTTGGTCGGCTCCACCAGCTTGTGTTTCTTCATTCCAGGGACATCAAGATGAGGTTGAAGGTGATTCTTACAGTAGGAAACCAGACAGAATAAACAGGACTTGAGGGCTTTCAGTTTTCTTCCAGTGCAGAAATCACAGGCCACATCTTCAGGTCCAGCATAGCAGTGGTCAGCAGCAGCAGCAGCAGCAGCCTCGAGTCCAGTCTTCTTCAGCTGCTCCACTAAAGCTGCTAGCATGGTGTTCTTCTTTAGCACAGGCCTCGATGTGAACGTCTCCCTGCACTGAGGGCAGCTGTGGATTCCCTTCTGATCCTCTTCATCCCACTGGGTTTTAATACACTTCATACAGTAGCTGTGTCCACAGGGAATAGCCACCGGATCCTTCAGTAGATCCAGACAGATGGAACAGGAGAAAGTTTCTCTGTCCAGCTGATTCTGCTCCATTTCTGCTCTCAGTCACAGTGACTGTGAGATTCATTTCCTGAAAACAGAAAGCTTTGACCTGTGAGTCACATGTCAGTGCAGAGAGGCTGCAGCCAATCAGCTTTCACCTTCAGCAGACGTTGGATCCACCCACATTCAAGGCGTGTTTGAGCAGAAAGAAGAGAGAGAAATATGAGACTTAGAGAGATGAAGATGATGAACTGAATGAATGGAGGAAGAAGAGAGTCTGGTTGTTCTGTTTTAATTTGTAATGGAGCAACAGCAGTAAGTAATGAAGAAGCAACAATGTTAGTGGATACATTTTCCAAAATATATAAAGAATATGATTGCACAATGGAGCCAACTTTTTGTTATTTTATTTTTTAATTTTTAGAAAATTAGTAAATAATACAAGATAGTGTCATTTTTCAGTAGTTGAGTTCAAACCTACTTTGAGGAAAGTTAAAATGTCAACTAAAGGAAATTATTAAATCTATTACATAATGATAAGTGAACTCAGTGAATATCCAAAGTGAATCTTATTGGACTTGTTTAACAATGTATGGGAATGTGAAACATTACCTAAAATTGGTGAAGAGGTTACAGACCCCAAACCTTGAAAACTTATAAACATTCATATTTCAATCTGTTTTGCCATCAACGTGCAGGTGTTTGAACAATATTCACAAGACAGGGCAAATCAGACATAATATGCTGTCAGCATAACATATGACGTCATGCTGGTCTGTCATATAAACGCCCAATAAATTCTGCTGAAGTTGGTGGCTGTTGTCTTACAATAGGTAAAATAGTTAAACATTTCAAAAATAGTATACTCTATATATTAGTAATTCCTTACAAAGGTAAATAAATAAATAAATAAATAAAAAGAGCTCAAAACAAACATTAACTCAAAAGTTAAGGCTATTTATTTGAAAACCATTCTGAATATCTGGAAACTGTCCTAATCCTCATCGGTGCAGTTTTCTAAAGCTGTCAGCAGGGGGCAGAGTCACCCCACCACACAGAGAGTGCGACAGGGCTCCAGGGACCGTGGAAAATGAAGATGTATTTTTCTCAGTGATGACAGCCAGCCTGTCTGCGGATGTGTTGGTCTCTGTCAGCGCTTTGCCCTTTTATTCGGAGCTTTGGAAGAGGAGAGAACATTGTGTCTGCATCCATGGGGGTTATATTCTACCAGAGAGGGGCCGCATGGAGAGGCGAGTGGGTGGACTCAGTGAAACTTATGCAACAGAGAAATGGACAGGAAACAGATCTAGTTTCTCACACTATATATCCGTATATACACATTGTAGACAGACTTTTTAAAGCTTTCCACAATCGTTGCCACGCTAATCTGATTTAATCCAAGGAAACCTATTCCTGTTTGCATGATTTTGTTCGGCCTCTTTCTTATTGAAAGCCATTTAGTAAATTACATATTCATGCACACATTCACACAATACCTAGCGCATACACTGTGCCTTCTGTTAGCACCAGTCAAACCTCCCAGCCATAAATTTTTCATGGAATCATCCTCTGATCCATCACACGTTGCCAGATTTGCAGCCTCCCTCAATGTTGGTCCTTTTCTCCCAGCTACTAATTTCATTTCAGTTATTTTATCTCCAATCCAGGTTATTGTTTTTGTTGTTACACCTCCAAGTTCAACTTGTCCTATTGATACAGTTTCTCATGTTTCTGTGAAACATTTAAAAGTGTGAAAAGAAAATTAGGTGTTTAGATTCAAGTGTGTTCAGATACACTATATGTTGGATTGCTACTAAATACATCTTATATTAGCTTGTACCATGTACTTGTCAGTGATGTAGTCATTATTACTATCTACTCTGTTTCTTTCCTCTCTTTCTGCAGGTGCAGAAGGAGACTTCTAGGGTAATGTCTTGTATTCTCTATCCTTATCTCCCTTCTCTACTCTTTAACCTTTTAAAAATTGTCCTCACCTTTCTTCCCAGTTTTACCATCTCCACATCCATCTTTATTTAAAATAAAGTTAAGTTGCGTATATTTGTCAAGTGGAACGTCATAGAGAAAGCCATCATGCTCCACTTGTGAAAGTAAATCTGTCGAGCCTCACCTTGGAACTCTGACAACAATTCTGCGTGCCACAATGTAAAACAAAAATAAATAAAAATTAGAAAAAAATTGTAAGTGAGTAAATACTTTTGTCCACTAAAATCCAGTTTTTTGTTTTATTTTTCTGGGAGAACGCTGAATGTGAGCAAGAGTGAGGATGGCGCCCTAAATGTGTGTTCATGTGGGTTAATTCTAAAGGACAGAACTATTAAAGATTAACAACAGAGCACCATGTTTTATTGAGACAAGCCACATTCACAGGCATATGGCTCAAAACACAGACCTACTTAAATATGCGCTCTTGTGTGCAGGGTTTATTTCCGCCTGGCAAAAAGAACCTATTTTCTTTAGAAACAGCTTTTTGCTGCAATGCTGCAATACTGAAAAGAAGAAAATCTTGAACAAGAGTGTTGTAAGATTTTTCTTCACACTTTTGACATGATTTGTCGATTGTCTTTGAGTTTGTGCTTCTTAAAGAAGGTACAGCTGCTTCTTTTTGGTACTATGTTACTGCCCAGGAGCTAACATAAAACAGGAGCTCCAGTATTGTCAAAGGTCGAAATGGTTATAAGGGAAATCTGAACTAAATGCTTAATGCTGTGTGCAACCTACTGCCAAAGCAAAAGCTCCGACATATGCATGTGTGGACTCACAGGACCCCCTGGGGGCGTTTCAGAGCGGGCAGAGAAACACAGTGGAGACTTTGGATTCTGGTTCTGATAATAAGGGGGCTCCTGGGGATTGTATTCAATATGCTTTGTGAGTTTCTAAGATTTTAAATTGTGTTTGTTCCAAGATATTGTAAAGAATATGTTTAGTTGTTTGTGGTACATTGGTGAGAAAGTATGATGCCAGATCTGATCAAAGACAAAAAAAAACAACAACAATAATAAGCAATAAATATAGCAAAACTGAGCAACAATAAAACAGAGTGATAAGTTTGTCCCAAATAATCACTTGATAAAGAGCAAAGTGTACAAATAGGCATGTAATAACAAATGTGACTGTTGATGCATGTTTTTCCATTGACATATGGTGGAAAATAATGCTAAAGCATTAGCTAACTTTAGCTGCTAAAGTAGGTAAGGTTAGCTACTTTAGCAGTAGTTACGCTGCTAATTCTCCTAAAGTTCTCATTAGCTAACTTAGCATTAGCTAACTTTACGCTAATGCTAAAGTTAGTGATTTAGCATTAGCCTCTATTAAATACTCAATGCTCTTGACTTAGAGCTTTTGTGTGAGCAAAACTAATATCTATATTTAATTCTCTAAGGTTAGCGCAGCTAACTTTTTTAGCTAGCTGTGCCCAACACTGTTCAGAGGTTTGTTAGAGAACAAACAGCCACATGAACAGACTTAATTTGTTTTGATTTCTTTGTATGTGTGGATTACTTGGGATGTTACCAATATCCAGTATGAATTTCATGTTCAATACTTGTTTTATTCGCGGCACCCACAATGGAAGAACCCTCAGGAACAACCAGGACATGCAAGAGAGATCGTGTCTGCTGGCCGGCTTGAACCATCTTGATCTTCTCTTACATAAGCATCAGAAGAAGGTCAGTGAGGAATTTGGTCAAGGAGCTGACACTATGACTTTGTCCACATTAGCAGTACAAGAGGAAATGTAATGTTACCAGGGAAAATGAAAGCTTTGATGTGTTCATTGAAATCTTGGGGGAAGATACTCATAAACACGCTCTGTATAAGAGAAGGAGAAAGCCTGTGTTTAAAGTCGTTTTTAACTGGGGAGTAACTGGCAGAGGAGCTGCTGACTGTGTCACTCCTCCTCCTCTTTTCCTTTGTGTCTGTGTCCTCTGAGAGAAATCCTTCTATTCTTCTGCAGGTTTACACCCACACAGCACGCTATCATCTGCATAGCCATGATATGCCATGCTGCTCCGGGTGTGAAAAATGCACCTTGTTGCTGTCACTGGCACAATGAGTCGATCTTGTACACAACCCGGTGGGGTTCTAATTCTTGACGTGAGAATTTGAGATCTCCAAAACCTTCAGTGCTCCTATTTCCTCTGAGTGGAAATAATATCAACGGTTTGACTTCTGAGTCTGATAGAGAATCTGTGGAGGGGGCAAAAAATTAGGGTGATGGAAACAAGCAAAAAGCTGGGCATAAGAAGAGGCTGATCGTTCGTACATTGGACTATGTTTCTTTCCTTGTGGAAAGTTTCTGTTTACATCTAAGAAGGAATGGAGAGAGATGGAAAGCTTCATGACTGACCCGTTTAACTTTTGCATTCTGCACATAAGTTTGTGGTCCATTTGTATCCTAAATAAAGACATAAAACTTAAGATATCACATTAACGAGATATTAATAAACATGGAAAAACCTTATATTGTATCAAAAAGACTTTCAGTATTCAACTGACTTGTAGAATACAGAATTTCTGAACAATTTACTGTAATTTGCATGCAACCATCAAGCTAATTGTCTCAGATCGAGTCAGAACTTCAACATCTCAGGCATCAAATTCAACTTTGTAAAGCAGCAGCCTAAACAGGGAATGTTTCCCATAAACGCACCAAAATGTGAATTACTGCAGCCAAAAACAAACTTCAGAGCATCCGTCTAAACAGCCTGAATGCAAACAGTGCATCTATTGGTTGCCATGGTGATTATGGATGCATGACTCCCACAGTGACAGCTCAGAGACCATGCTGTGTAAACACGGGCTCCCCTGAGAGTGGGACAACCGGTAATGACACCCTCAGAGGAAGAAGAAAAAAAAACATATCTACAAACACACCCATTAAAGCCACCAGAGACACGGGCGCTTGATTTGTTAACGTGCATGGCCGCCTCCCTCCCGCCGCCACCTTTTCTCACTTCTATCTATACCTGTCCTTTGTTACCCCTGCCTCTTCATCCGGCCTGCAGTATTCTCCCTTATTCAGCCAAAACTGGGCCACTGAGTGCAGCCCAGCTCCACATACACACACGTGCGTGGGCTCACATACCCGCGCACGGAGCGAGTCAATGCTAATTAGCTCCACAAACAGGTCTCGGCTCGCTCTGCAGCGTGTGTGCGTGTTTGGGGTGAGAGCGGGTCAGGGTGCTGTTAACTAACCGGCGTGTCAGGATTTCTTTTTCTGTCCTCATTTACGGAAATGAAGTTTGCCCCCTGAGCGACCCACGTCTCCCGACGCACTGGTGGCAAGAGACAAGGGGGAAGGGAGACGGAAACTACGTGGAAGGGCCACATCCGTTAATTTATACACGAGGAACGTCGAAACGGGCAGAGGAGGACGAGGGACTGCGACAAAGTCAGGCCGGGGATAGAGAGAGGAAGAGAGAGAGAGGGAGAGGGAGAACTGAGAGAGGGATTATGAGCGATGAGTGCACCGAGCGAGTCAGAGTTTAACTTTACCATGTAAGGGAAAGAGATGAGGCCAATTGTAGTCCTTCAGTCCTGGTGTCGGATCATTAATGAAGATCTTCTTGAAGCACATCCTTGATCTCCTCTCCATAAACTGCAATACTTCCTGGACAGCTGTGAAACTGCTAGTGATCCTCCCTCAAGTTAGTGTCTATTCTGAGTCCTCAATTCTAACCTACACTAATAGATCCACGTCAATAAGCACAGTGAGAGAACCAGGTCAACCGGCCTCTTTATTAGGTTGTACCAGGTTGGACTTGCTTCTGCCCTTAAGAATGCCTTAAATGGAAGAGACTGAAAAAGGGTGCTGAAAACATTACTCAGATATATTGGTATATATTGACATAATAGCATCATGGTTTATTCAGATTTTAATCTGTACATTATCCTTACGAAGGTGCTCTGCTGGATTGAAGTGGTCTCATCTAGATATGGCCGTTCACATTTTTCTGTAGCTTAGTCCCACTTCTCATGTCAGTGGTAAATTAAGGGTGCATCTCCACCATCCTTGGTTATTCTGCTTTAATCAAACTCTAGTTAGTTTGCCTAGAAAGTCCAGTTCATTTGGGAAAATGTTTAACTGAACTTTGATGCAGACCAGAAAAGCTGGTCCACCTAAAAGCCAAGGTCTCTCTGTTCAGTTGATGTGAACTCTGGTGTGGTTCGAATGCATACATGAATGCTAAGTGTATAGAAGACTGCTATAGAAAGTAAACTATAGCACAGGGAATTCTGGGTAAATTCAACCAAAACAAGGGCATGTATCTAGAGCTAGTGGGAGAAATGAGTCATGGTCTTTT
>NW_015112904.1:365560-368107 GCF_001443285.1 Poecilia latipinna
TTTGCCAAAGACAAAAGAGAAATCCTTCAACCACTAAAACCTCACTCCATTTTTGTTGGAGGAAGTCACACTCAGTGTCTTCTTCAGAGTTTTTTGTGTCATTTCCTTCAATGGTTCTTGGTGCAGCACCACCACAGTCGAGGTGAGGCGGTATCATTATTATAACAATGGAAGTTATCCAGTGCTGGCCAGTGTTTCATGAAGGCATGTATACTGTAAAAAGTACTGACCCAAGCACTGAGCCTTGTGGAACTCCATAACTACATGGCTTTCGAAATGTCAAATTTACAAAAATTACATATGAATGCTGAGTTCTGCTAATATAACTGATTTGTTACATGATTTTTAAGAGTTAATCAAAGAAAAGAATATTTTGCTGACTTTTTAGGTACTTTGTTGGTAAAAATGTAGCTAATTAGAAATACACATTAGGACAATGTAGAGGGGAAAAAAATTAAGATATGTAACCTTTATTTACTTAATCTTCTGTGCTGCTTCCAAAAACCAGAAAAAAATGTTCATTTATGCTGCTTAACAAGCATGAGAGAGATAAAATGTTTGGGCATGTAGGGGATAGAGAAAGAGAAAGGGCCAGTCAACACCAGCTAATAAGATAATTGGATAATAAGACACATTTGGTCTTCATTCCTTGTACCCTCTTGTTTTCTCCTTGTGTCTTAGAATATGGAGCCTCACATCTGAGCAATGTGTGCACAGCAGACATGAGGACGGAGAATTTAATGCCGCCAGCATTTATCAACATTAGACTTCCTTGTTTCCTGGTCTGCATTTTAAATAACGAGTTACTCAGCTGCATCATATCCCTTGTTTTTTTTTTTTTTGTTTTTTGTTTTTGGCTCTTTGCGTCATCATGATTGTATTATCCTTGTCCGATGGGACATAGGTAATAATATCATGGCATCTTAAAAAAAACATTCTGGTTATAAAGTGATAATACATTTTTACCCTCCAGAATACAACTGGAGGGTTTGTCTGGAGAAAGCCTCATCTGTGCGCATTATAGTTTTTTTTTTTCTGAGAACATTTATGTCAACAGAGGACAGTGGACTTCTAAAGCAACCCAACTAGTCGCTTTCTAACCCAGATGATCTTAGTAGAGGCAGACATGGATGGCTGTGAAATTTATCAGGATTATCCTCCGTGAGGAACAGCACTTCCACATGGATTAACCACGTATAAATGCTGACATGTCTGTCCTTTGGCAAATCTTCAATACAGCATCAACCCACCATGTTCTATTTTCACTGAGGACGATGATGCACGAAGCAGCGCAATGCACCAAAGATTCTGATACTTTTCTTGTGCATCTCTGGTTTGTGCAATTTATAGACAAAAAAAAAGGTTTTGGTTCTCCTGAACATAATGAATTCACATACATTTCCAAAATACAGAACAAAGAATGATCACAGTAATCTAGCACAACCCACAAATGATTGTTAGTTCTCTCAGCACTAAGCTGACCTCACGCCTCATATGAACCGAACAAACAAGTTGTTTGATGGAAAAATGATTGATCTTGTAGCGCTCAAATGGAATTGTTACTGGGTTAACTTAGAAGGGTTAGTTATTAATTTATACCAACCATTGAAACTGCATTAGATGATATCTACATAAGGAACTTTGTGCCTTCCTCAGATGCTGACTTTTAAGGTTAATCTGAGTCTAAGTGGTCTAATCCAGAGAGGTTCTCCATGTTTCAGGAACTAGCTTTACTTCTGTCTAAAGTGAACTTGTCCAGGTAGATGGTTGTGTTACTTTCTGCTGGACATCTGTTCCTGTTTTTTTCTTTTTTTTTTTTTTTGCACCGTCGCCATATTCCTGCTCAGGATGTGAGATCAATAGGTAAACTGGGAGAATGGTAATACTGT
The DNA here is from genome assembly GCF_001443285.1 of Poecilia latipinna. Classification (NCBI taxonomy): domain Eukaryota; kingdom Metazoa; phylum Chordata; class Actinopteri; order Cyprinodontiformes; family Poeciliidae; genus Poecilia; species Poecilia latipinna. The sequence goes on from NW_015112904.1 coordinate 367,450, forward strand.
GGTCAAGACCATATAATCCAAGACCAAGTCAAGACAAAGACCAGATTGGTAACGCTAGCTAAAGAACAGAGCGTATCAAGATCAAGACAAGACAAGACCAAAACATTAATTGCTGAGACGAGTAAAGGCCAACACCAGATTGGTAATGTTAGTTAGCTAACAGAGCTTATTGAGACAAGACCAAAACCTCAGGGCCTGTCAAGACAAAGACCAGAATAGTGACATTAGCTAGCTAAGCTAACTGAATGTATGGAGACCGAGATGAGACCAAGACTTTAGGGGCTGAGAGCAAGTCGAGACCAAGACCAGATTGGTAATGTTAGTAAGCTAACAGTGCTTATCGAGATCCAGATAAGACCAAGTGTTTTTGAGACCAAGTCGAGATTAATGCCAAGGGAGGTCGAGACCGAGTCAAGGGTGATGATTAGAAGGTAAAAACATATCAGGAGGTCAGACATGGATGCCTGTGATAAGGATGACGAGGCTAGAGCAATCAGGATCAGGATTCAGCATCAGCATGTGAACAAGAAAATTATGACAATTTCCAACTATCAACAATGTATGATGGCAGTTATTACAACCAGTTTTATTTAGTTTTAAGGGACAAATACTTTTCACATACATTTAAATTTAAGATACTGAAATCAGTCTAAGTTTG
>NW_015112904.1:371624-373535 GCF_001443285.1 Poecilia latipinna
TTAGTTTTAAGGGACAAATACTTTTCACATACATTTAAATTTAAGATACTGAAATCAGTCTAAGTTTGTCTGATTTTTAAAATTTACTTGAGGATCTGACCTATTAGTAAACATCATCTACTGACGGACAGTCAGTATGGATTTAGGTCACAAAGATCCACATCAATGGCAGTTCTGCATTTAATGGAAGAGGTGACCAGTGCTTTAGATAAAAAGAAACATGCTGTTGGGGTATTCATTTATTTGAAAAAAGCATTTGACACAATTGATCATGATATACTACTCAGAAAACTTGAGTGTTATGGTCTAAGAGGAGTAGTGTTGCATTGGATGAAAAATTATCTCAGCAATAGGCAACAATTTGTGCAGTTGGGTGATTTCCAATCCTCATGCTTGGATATTGTTTGTGGTGTCCCCCAGGGCTCGGTATTGGGGCCAAAATTGTTTATTTTGTATATAAATGACATATGTAAGGTATCTAAGAGACTTAACTTTGTACTATTTGCTGATGATACAACCATCTTTGGCACGGGTGAAGATTTACGACAGTTTTTGCTTGAAATGAATCAAGACTTATGTAAACTGAAGGAGTGGTTTAATATTAACAAATTGTCACTAAATTTAGATAAAACAAAGTTTATGTTGTTCGGTAAGTGTAAAGAGAAGAGTGATTTAATAATAAAAATTGATAATATGACTGTGGAGAGAGTGACCGAAATTCGGTTTTTGGGAGTACTGATTCAAAACAAGATCTGTTGGAAACCTCATATAAGATATGTCCAATCTAAAATGGTAAGAAGTATTGCAGTTCTTGCTAATGCTAGAAAATATTTAAACTCCTCTGCCCTATACATTCTGTACTGCTCACTTATTTTACCTTACCTAAGTTACTGTGTGGAAATTTGGGGCAACACTTACAGAACGTTACTACAATCATTATGCACATTACAAAAAAGAGCCATTCGTTTAGTTCATAAGGTTGATTTTTACTGTCATACCCACAATCTATTTATAGATTCTTATTTATTGAAATTTACTGATCTAGTAGAGTTTCAAACTACACAGATCATGTTTAAAGTCAGAAACAAAATATTGCCAGAAAAGATTCAACAATTATTTTCCGATAGAGTGGGGGGATATGACTATAGGGAAAACCTTAACTTCAGAACTTTGAAGGCTCGTACAACAATGAAAACATTGTGCATTTCTGGTGTTGGTGTGAGGATCTGGAATAAACTCTCTAAAGAGCTGAAGCAAAGTCCAAGTATGAGACATTTTAAGAAAGGTCTCAAGACAGCTATTATTCAAAGGTATAAGGAAGAACAAAGGGGATAATCCTGGTGGGAAATTAAAACTTTAAGTATGATGTCATCAAGTAGGTGGCATGTCGGCGCAGGTGTGGGTAAATATATAAAGGTATGTAAATAGCTGTGTATTTTGTCTATAAGCAGATGGGAGTGTATATGGGTGTATGTACGTATATATGTTTGTATATGTAAATATGTATATATGTATGTGTACAGATGTGTATGTGTGTGTATGCACTATTTTCATCTAGCTGAGGAAATTTTATTACACTTATTATTTCCTTTGTCAGAAAGGATACTGGATATTGAAAATACTGTGATAAATTACAGCTGGAAAAGGGGTATGATTACATAAGTTATACTTCATCATACTCCTTTTCAGACTCATAATCACCGATGTGATGTGTTTTTTTTATTGTTTTTTTGGGTGTTGTTTACACTGTCGTTGAAAGGTTTGTCTGAAATAAACTAAACTAAACTAAGCTAAACTAAACTATGAACAAAAAAAAGTGTTGAGGACCTTTATGTGTGGCAAATACCTTTCCACTCAATATATACCAGGTTTGGTGTTAAAACAGCAGCATCTTCATTGCTTTTGCTATAA
>NW_015112904.1:376925-408468 GCF_001443285.1 Poecilia latipinna
GTGTTGAGGACCTTTATGTGTGGCAAATACCTTTCCACTCAATATATACCAGGTTTGGTGTTAAAACAGCAGCATCTTCATTGCTTTTGCTATAACCCCCTCCCCCCATGAATTTTGTGGTTATGTTAACAGAAACTTGAAAGTGCTCACTTTCCATTCTCACGTCTAATGTACTGTGTTAATTTAGGAATGTTCTAGTTTGGTCTCCACAAACCAGGAAGTATGGGGCTGTGAAATGCCACTTATCATCCACCAGTCCTTTCTATGTTTGCGGGCCATCTGGTGTGGCTGAACATTACACTACACTTTGAGAGCAGTGAGAGGGAACGACAGCAGAGCTGTGGACCAAGCAACTGGGCAGTGAGTTAATATTCATGAGTTTTCTGTAAGTTTATCACTGCATATAATCGTGTTAAAGCTTTGCTCCCAAATAAATGTTTTCAGACTGAATGTCTGCTACTCTGTTGTCCAAGAGCATTAAAGTCAACCAATAGAGCAGAAAATCATCTCTCTCAGACTCTCAGTAAATGTTCACCAGAATCTTGCTGCCATTTGAGGTGTCAGCCACTGAAACTATCCCAAGCTGGCGCAGACTTGTAAAAATGTTTGGGAGTCTCGACTGCTCCATCTGGATACAGCAGAGTGTTTTATGGAAGTCTGAGCTGTAGCTCTCGAGGATTAACCCTCGATGCGGTGCGGTCACCTGAAGGCCAGAGAATCATTCGCTGCAGCAGATCAGCTCGATAATCTCTGGGACCTGGCATCCAGACAGATCCTCCGTCGGTCGTATCCTTTGGGAGATGTGAGACGGAGAAAGATGGAAAATATTTTGTGCAAAGGGAGCAAGAGCGGAGAGGAGACGGACTGCTTCGACAGCCAAAAATAGCCAACCTGAGAGAGGAAACACAAACAGACCTCTGTAGCTCTGCTCTGTAGAGCTCTGACTCACAAACTTACCTTTAAAAGGTAAGGCACCATTGAGATGCTGCTGGCGTTCCTTATTTTAGATTAAGAAGTTAATATAATTATAGTATCAATACTCCAAACCTATTCAAAAAATGATCTGAGGGCAGGTTTTTTAGGGGGTACATAAATCTTAAACGCATAAAAGGAAACATTTAAACATAATCAGTATCTGAGCATCATTCTGAAATAGAACCAGGTGCATCTTGTTTTCACTGATTCTTCTTGAGATGTCACTCCTCCTCTGGCCCCTTTGGTAAATCCAGATGACTGAACATGATTTGGGATGGAACACACTTGTCTATTTAAGGCTCTGTGGTTGCCAGTGTGCATCAGAGCAGAAACCAAGCAATGAAGTCATGGGGACAGTTATTAGACCTGTGAGACCAGATTGCGTTGGAGCAAAGATCTGGGGAAGGTCACAAGCAATAATTAGGCAGATTTAAACATCCCAGAATGCACTGTGGTCTCCATTAGTTTAAAATGTTAGAATCTGGGAACCACCAGGACCCTACCTACATCTGACCAAGTGAGATCGGTGAAGAAGCGCCTCGGTGACCAAGAACCCAATGGTTACTAAGGTGATAGTCTAGTGTTCCTTTGAGGAACTAGAAGCATCCAGAAGGTCAGTGCCACTTTGCATTTGTCGCAAAGTGGCCAAATGAAGGACGTTAATTTCTCTTAGAGATTATCAGACTAGGACAAACAACAATCTCTGGTCTGATGAAACAAAACAGAACATTTTCACACTAAACTAAAACAGGACAAACTACTCAACAAAAACAATCCAGGTCCTGAAACCCAGCGGTGGCAACATCATACAATGGAGACGTTCTTCTGAATAACTTGTCTATTATTATCAATAAGTGTTTCGAACCTACAGTTTAAGATATTTTCTGTTTTGGTTTCTTTGCTGCTTTATTATATCTTGCCATTTTACTTTATCTCTTGTGTTAGTTTAGTTATTTGGACTGTTTGTGATTTTTGGTTTTGTTCTGTTAGATTAAGTATTAATTTCTGTTACTGTTCAGGTTTCCTTTCCTCTTCCGTTCTCTTTGTTTTTGCTTTGCCTTCCATTTTGCTCTGGTTCCCCACTACTTCCTCAGAGTACTTAGCTTTGTTTATCTCACCGTTCTCCTCTGGTTCCTCTATCATACTTCCTGGTTTCCATGTTTTGCGGATCTCTTTGCCTCATGTGTCATTCCACCAGATTCTCCCTGTAAATTATTAATCTCTATCTATTAAACTTACATTATGAGACTCAACATGTCTCGAGCTTCGGTCCAGTTCCTGCACCAGCCCTGATCAGTTGTGGAGAAATCACCTGGAAATGTATTTTGTTTGTGTGGTTGTGTGTGGCAGAGACAGAGATCATTACTAACAGCTGAATTTACATTAGCGATTGCTTCTCATTTTTCATTCTTTGTATGTTTGCGTGTGTGTGCGCGTGTGTGTAGGGGTACTGCAGGTGGACTGTTAATCCTAATCCACTCGTGAAGGGTTGTGTAGAGCACCAGCAGGCCATTAGTGCCTCCGTTGTGTGTGTGTGTTTGCATCTATGTGTGTACGTCTACTCATGGACCAGAATGTGCACTCACAAATCCACGCGTGCACACATTTGTGTGTGTGTGTGTGTGGGTGTGTGCAAGAGTGTAATCTGAGAGTGGAGAGGGGGTTAGAGGGCCATTAACCCATGCATTAGCGCTGACTGCAGACAGAATGGGGAAACGGACTGAGGATGAATCTGGTGTGTGTGTGTGTGTGTGTGTGTGTGCGTGTGTGTGTGTGTGTGTAGGAGATGTGATGGTTTCAGGATTTTAGGGGAAAGGGACAATCAGGGTTAGGATTTAGCACTGAGGTTGATGGGGGGTTGAGTGCTTTAGGGAGTGTGTGTGTGTTGGTGTGTGTGGAAGGGATTGAGGGGATCTGACCCATTAAAAGCAGACAGACACATCCTGCGTTAGAGTCAGCTGTCCCACCTTACAGGAATCTAGACGTCTTCCTTCGACCTTACAAGGGGATTTCTGTGCAGTTTATTGTAAATGTTTTTTATATCTATATTTCATGTAACATATATTCTCCCAAGTATGTCCTGATAGAGGGAGTCAGAAAGAAGACACTAGAAAACATATAAGCAGTCTCCTTTTACAGTGTTTATCAGTAAAGTAGGTCTAAAAATTCATTTGTTTTGACTAATAATAACTGGAACACAGATTAATCTTAGACTGGATTACAACTTTCCTTTGTTTCTCTTTATTTTGCCACTGTTATGTAATTTTTTTTCTGTTTGTTGTTATGTTTTTATCTTTGAACAGCCTTGAACATATAAACTTTCCCAAACTTCACTTTGCTGTATATTTACTCTCTTTTAAATCAGTCGTTTCTGCGTTGTCGTCATTAGCTGCCATTCAAAACGCGGGCAGGAACTTTCAAAACTAATTTGTTTGAAATTTGGATGAACAGCCTGTTCAAATTTGTTTAAGCAAACTTGAACTAATCAGATTGACAAAGTACTCTCAGTCTTCGCTCATCTGGCAATGAAAACAATATGGTGTTGATTATTTGGATGCAAATACAAACATCCAGATGTACTCACTCTCTCTCTCTCTGAGCCCTGAACTGTCTGGGAATGCAGATCTGAACTCTGCATTTTCAGGCTGGACTGGTCATACAATCATCAATTTCTTTCAAAGTTTGAATTTATTATGGACTTTCAGGAATTCACACAAGGTCAAAATTATACATTCAAACTCAAGACAAGAACTGGGAAAACCTCTGAAAAAAAAAATAAATCTGAAAATATGTGTCTAGGCTGCAATTCAAAAGCAGACAAGCCCACAGCCCAAAACATACACATCATGTAATGGATGACACCATCAGTTGTTAGAAGTGCTGCTAATCCACCTCGTTAGCTTTTGCTGCACCTCTTTAAACCTGTTTGGTGAGAAAGCCGGGCAGAGAGACGGTGGAGTCAGACTTAAACCTGAAAACCTGAGCTAATGCATCGAGTTCACACAGATTTGCATATGCAGTTTTAAGCAAATGCAGTCCAGACTCAGCTTTGAAAAAAAAAAAGCCAGTACAATCACTCTACTGTAGCAGACTTCACCTGCAGGTTTCATGAGTCAGTGTGAAGTAGACCTAAACATGCATGCAGAAACCTGATAGCAGATGCTGCTTATTTGTATTCTGAGAGTTGATCCACTAACATTTAAGAAGTTGCTGGAGAAAAACTTATTGTAAATAAAAGTAGTTAATGTTGGACAAAATGAACTTGGAATTTTTAAGCAGAGAACAATGAATATGCTTTAAAAAAAATTTAACCTACTGAACAAATAGCAAAATTTGGTATCAGGTGGTCTTACACAACGGAGCAGAAAGCCTGGTTGGCAACATGAGGTTTAAATGCATCTTAAAAAAGTCAAATTCAGTTAAATTACAAGCCAACTATGTTGTCTTTCAGTGACCTTTCGCCTGAACAATGGTGCGTCTCAGAAGAATGTTCAAGGGGAGAGAGCTTCATCAAGATTAAATGTGGAATGAATGACATGTTTCAATCTGTTACACACAGTTTTTTTACAGAAGCTGGTAATTATATTTTGCTACATCAGTTCATATTTTAAAATCCACTGTGTGGACTGACACTGAGTATGGAGTCAGGATGGACAGGGCATAGAAAAAGCCTCAGTCGGACAGAAATAGAGACCAAAAAGTTCTGACAGGAGGTAAAAAGTCCTTCCATATATTTCGTTCTCTATTATTCATGATCTGTAGAAGCTGTAGAGTGGAGGAAGTGTTTGCATTGTCTCTTTCTTTGTGGCCTGCTCTCCTGCCCAGCATTCTGTTTTTCAGTCTTTCCTTGTGTTGACATTTGATCTACTACAGTAAAAATAAGGTTAACACATTCATTTAAACATTTATCGCTATAAATACAGACGATGGCCGCAGCAGATAAGGAAATCTTGCAGATCAGTTGCAATAAATCTATATTTTCCTCAGCCGCCTTGTTTTTTCCCGTCACTCCTTACGATGATTCCAACAGTCTGTGACCCTTTCGTGGACCATCATCTGAGGTGTGGGTGCAGTGGTTGCAAAAGATACTCACACCTCTTAAAGTTCAACACATTTTGTCACACCATAAATTCAAAGTTCCGTGTATTTTATCGGGATCAAACAGGAAAGACTAACACAATCTAGTGCATACCGTTAACATTTCTGAAAAGTACAGCATGTATTTTTCTCTACAAATTGGCTCAGCTTGTGTCAAACTGGGTGCAGAAAATCTGTCAGCATCAATTTTCAAGCCTTGCCACAAATCCTCACTTGGTTTTGGACTTTGAGTGGGCCATTCCATCACACGGATAAGCACTACTCTAATCTAAGAATGCACTGATATAAAAATTTTAGCCAATATTGATGTTTGATATTATCACTGCTCTTTCGGCCGACCGATATTTACTGATATCCTATATTTTTCTACAATTTTGACACTGTAAAAGCGACCACATCATCTACATTACTTCATGACCACCATGTTCATATTGACCGGGGTCTGCTTATCAGAAGTATGCTGATATGTTAAGAAAACGACTAACATCGTCCGATACTGATGTTGATGCCGTTACATCGTGCATCTCTAATTTAAACCAATCCGCTGTTACCCTGATTGAACGTTTAATGCTTTTGTCCTGCTGAAAGATGAAAACAAGTCTTAAAAAAAATCCTGCTTCAGTTTGCAGACTTCGTTTGTTCTTGAGGGCCGTCTCTGTGTCAGCGGGCGGATCTCTTACAACAGAGGAATTTATTATAGTATAAAAAAACAGCCAAGACAACCAGATTGTCTAAAAATCTTCTACTTTATTCAGTAAGGTAAATGTTTTTGTAAAACATTCAATAAAAAAACGGTCTATAATTTATTGCTCATTGTCATTCTTATACTAGGACTTTTTGATCTGATGCATAATTTTTCCAAAGCACTCCCACATAGAATATGTTGCTAAATATCTAGACAAGGTCTTATACAGTCGTAATGTTGTAATAGTAGACATCCACATCCAAGTTTAGCTCATCGAAAAACAAACCAAACAAGTAAAGCTACAGAAGCAGGACATGAAACAGACAAGGGACAGGCAGAGACAGGAGTCCTCTCATGTACGTCTTTTGTCGGTTTAGTCCAGACAATTTGGTGCTTTTCCATGTGATCCCCTTAGGACTGAGCACGTTTCAGTCCTTTAAATGTTAAAGTTATTTTAAATTACAGAATTGAAGACCATAATCAGTAGGACTCGGGTGGACGGTACAAAGGCTACAACCCTGAAGCCCAGAAGCAAATTGAAGCTGAAAGGAAGCTCTTCCATAGTAGGAACATTGTTCTAGATCTTTGTTGAGATGTCATTTTGTGGATTTGGTTGTGTTCAAAGTAACAGCACTTCTACTCCAATCACTAGTCCAATGACTGCTTTCACTGGACTACTGATTCACAAACTCTTACACATTACAAACAGTTTACTAGCAGGTGTTGTATAGTAGTAGAAACCAAGAGACCCAACAGCCAGGCTGCTGGCTCAGTGCAATAGAATCACTGAAAGCGGTCCGTTTGAACAGCAGCTGTGTGGAGTTCAACTACTGAGGGCATTAACTGTGTGAGTGAAAACATGGCATCAAAGAGGCAGCATTTATGTAAGGAGGAAGAAAACAAATATCACTGTTGAAAAAAATGATGTGTTTAAGAGATTACAAAGGCCCACGCAAAGTTAGTCTATTTGGATCTATGAGGTACAGACAGTAGCTATGTTTCCGTTCAATTATCATGTGACTTTTGAGCGAACTTTTTAAAATATCGCAAAAAAATCCACAAAAAAAGCAAAATAGGCGTTTTTACTACTATTGGTTTGGAGCGAATCAACCAGGCTACGCAAAAAGTGACTTTGTTAGATTATTGACGCTACACATGGTTGTAGCAAACAGGAAGTAGAGGTTGTGAACTAGCATTGACCACATGTCCCAGAAAAATAGAGAGGTTTTCAGGAATGTGTTGCTAAACGTTGTGTCATGTCACCTGGTATCGGCGATGTTACATGATGTCTGGAGAAATAACTGCAAACTCCGACAGCAGAAACAAATGATCAGTCAAGTGAGGTAAAAGTTCACTACATCAGAACGATCAGCAAATGTTCTTCTGTCTTCCCTCCAGCACATTGTCTCTTTTATATAAAAAAGCCAAAAACCGCCTCAAGTGTCGCAAAAAGACGCTTGAGGTGAGTGTAAAAATATTTTTTGTGAAATTGAGTAAGATATTTAGAATTTTGCTGTTTCAGTCATATAAGATATTTTAAAATGAGAATTCAAAAAATAAACATTGATGGAAACGTGGTAGGTGTTGTCGTGGTATGGAAATGTTTCTCATATTACGGTGTTGGCCTATTTATTGCATAGGGACCATGAGTCAGTTTGCATCAAGAGGTAATTTTACAGAAGACAAAATTCCTTGGAGTACTTAAACATATCTTTTCTGATACTTTTTGTAGAATAACAAATATAGCATTTTTTATGTTTTGACATTACTTGCATTGTGTAGGCCTGTCACTTTGAACACAACTGGTTATTTTTAAGTTTTTTTTGGACTGTAAAACATGTTTTCACAGCCCATGGGTAGACTAAACTTACTTAGCAACTCTTGATGATAGCAAAAAATAATAATAATAATAATAAATAAAAGTTAAAATATAATTCAAGAGTAAAACTCCCAGGAGCAGCCGCTGAAACACAAACTGTATCTGATTTACTACAGTACATAGAAGATGTGAAGCTCTGCTGTCCCAAGTCGCGTCCAGACTCCGTTGTCCTTGCCAAGCCTCCCTTGGTACACATTCTCACTGAGTAGCGTGCATTTGTGTGTGTGTGTGTGTGTGTGTTGTTGCTGATCTGTTCAGCCTCCCATGCGTGTGCGTGCGTGTGCGATGCAGCTGCATTTGCGCTTCGCAGCCCACATGGGAGCCTCTTGTCCAGATTTGTTTCTGAAAGTATGCACACATAAACATAAGATTGCAGTCACATGCACTCACAGGCCACCTCTGAGGTCAGCAGTGATGTCGGAACCTCATGCCACATATTTACATTCTCGTTTTAAGGAAACTGTGTACAAGGCAGTAGTAGATGGTGATCTGGCAAGGTGGAGCTTTTTTGTTGTTGTGATTTTCTTTTATTTTTTTTATTTGTTTTTTTTTTTTTGAGGAGGACAGAAAGAGGAAAGGTTGCGACTATTTAAAAAAGCTCAAGGTTAAGGAAAGTTCTCTTCAATAAATAAATAAATAAGTTAATAAGTTAAAGGGGTCCGTCTATACATGTGAGGAGGGATGCGTGTGAAAGGTTTCTTGTGTTGGTCTCCACGGTTGTGCGTGGTCTTTAGGGGCTGTGGTTCAGGATGAGAGGGAGCAGAAACCTAAACCCACCCCAGAGACCCAGAGTTTCACTTTGCTATGACTACGCTTGGAGAACTACCGACATCATGACATTCAAGCTAAATCTCAATATGATGATTGTCCTTGAAATGAAGTTTTTTATAATCTGAAAAGGGCAGCAGTCATACATTACAGGAAGCTAGTTTTGGAAGCAGCTTGGGTGCTAGCGTAGTCTGCACAAACATTGCTAAGTATACTCACGGAGGTATTCTTCAATCAGTTGTAGTAGCCACATTCAGTAGGAGAGTGTTACAACTAAAGTGATTTCTTGTCAGTCAGATTTTTACACCACAGGAAAACATTAGCTACTTGGACATGTAGCAGCACACTTAGCAAGCAGCAGGCTGCTGCTAGCTACATTTACATTGATTGCTGTGTTTCTATATGATATTGATGACAAATGTTTTCATTATGTTTATGAAATACATTTTGGGCAGCCTAACTAATTGTAAAAATGTTTTGTAGCCCCTGTACAAAGCAGTGGATTATTCACCCTCTGCCCCAGTCCAGGCAGCTACCTTAGATCCAATCATTTGACTCCTTTTGCTCTTGTGTTTTCAGTGTGGCAGGTGAATAATTTGGTGACCAGAAAAAACAATGTTACTGTGAGTGCTGCAGCAAAGGGGCTACTCTGTGAGGCGTCTAAATATAATGCTATGACAAAACTTCTTTTCACAATTCGTAAGGGGTGTTTTTTTAATTTTTTTTAATTGTATTTCACTTGTCCAAAAGTTCATTCTTTTTTGTTGTTTAAAGAAGCCATACTTCATGACTTTCACGTTTATGCTACGCTAACTTTGTTAATATGCTAGCAGAGTTAAACCCAGAGACATTTTGTTGTATTTCAGTATGCTTCACTGTTACATTTTGTAAGGACTGGACAGCTAATAAATTAAATTAGCTTTTATACTGAAAACTCAAACCACACCTCTATGGATATTTTTTGAAGTAGATATTTTTTTCTTCATTTCACCCCTAGGCGTGATGACTGAACGATCTGTAGCATTAAGAAATCACTTCTGTAGTGCCTTTCTGACAACATGAATTAGGCTGAAAGAACTCAAAAAGCAAAACAAAATGTTGCTAACATCCATCAGTCTGGAAAGAAAACAAGAGTGTCTCAAATACAATTAACCAAACAAATTTTTACAAATCTAGTGAAAAGTTTAATTACCAATGGCATACCAGTAGGTGCCAATTATTTTAAAAGACTAACATTACGCCTAACATAGCGCTAGCATGCAGACAGTTAATGGTTTCAATTTCTAGCTTGCAGTTGAATTTTATGGTGGCAGAGGGAGAACAAACTGAAGCAAAAACCCATGATAATGGCTGATTTGTTGGTCTTACTTGGAAAGCAATCTGCACAAAGTGGGCTACCAGTTCATCATCAAGTATACTCAAAACAGACTTTTTTTATTCCAAACTTTGAAAAGGGTCATTCAACATGTCCACCTGCATGCTCCATTCTGGAGACTATTTTGTTAGCATGGATTGGACCTAAATTGAACTGTTTGCTAACAGATAATGTTTAGCTAAGCTGTTAAGATTTACAAGATCTTTCTCTGCTGTTCTTAACATCAGTATTTTATGTACATCTATGTCAATTACACAGTAAAAGCAAATGTTTGTATTGAAGGAGTTACTTACTCACTGTTAAGCATTGTTATTGGTGAATTCTCTGTTTTAGTAAGTTTTATTTCTTTTACTAACCTCTTTACTTGGGAAATCTTTCATTTTAGTTAAAAGTAAGTAAATATGACGATGTTTTTAATGATAATGAAAGTCTTACATTTCTTCCACCTACAGTCAGTCTGGCAGTGAGAATGTGATTCAACATTGTATTACACATCACTAACGCATTAAAGTGGGACTTAAAAAAAAAACAAGATTGCAATTGGCAGCAGAATAAATAAATAATCAACAGTATATTCATACAAACCAGTGTAGTACAAGAAATTATTGTTGCTCTCATATCATAGTAATGCTAGATTGCCGTGGCAGGAATAAACTTGCAGAGAAAGAGTCAGACAAGGTTTAGAGCGATGATGTGTGCGAGTGTCAGTGAGTGTTTCTGTGCCCTTGTGGTTGTGTGTGTGCCTGTGTCTAGGGTGAGGTGGGGGGTAACAGCTGTAGTACATTCATGGTGAGGTCACGTTGGGCGCTGTCCGGCCACTGCCCTCACAGTCCGGGTCAGCTTCAGGGATCATCTGTAGGGTTACTGTTGATACGGGAGGTCCTGGGAGGATGGATGCTTCGTCTCCCTAGAGGAGGATGCATTTGCCTTTCTCCACCCATGGGTTGTTCTTCATCAGCTCTGGGTTTAGAAAGGGATCCTCGGGAACGCCATCCTCAATCCACTTGACCAAACTTTGTAGAAAGAAAGAAATGAAAAACATTTTTGTATTCCCAGTATGTCATGGTGTGGTATGGTATGGTATGATGGTATAGAATGGGATATTATGTTGTGGTGCGGTATGGTATAACATGATATGGCATTTGTATGACGTACAACAGGTATGAATACTGTATGGTGCAGTCAGACCTTGCAGACATTTCTCTGTAAGGGTTTACAGCTGAGGCCTATATACTCACTCTGTGACCGTTTTGGAGGATTTCTCTCGTTTGAAGGCCAGCTGGTATTTGAGGCTCTCCACCTCCTTCTTCATCTGGGGCAGGTCCATCTCATCCATGGCTGCAGCTTGATATAGGGTTGTTCTACCTGCGCATATAGAGATGAGACCAGAGTTATATTTATATAGCACACTGTTCAAACAGAAAGCCGACTCCATACATCAGTGCCCTGCGGCAAGAGCACAACAAAGAACAACTGGCTTGTTGCTGAGCAGTTACAATTGCTACTCCATAGGATGTATTTGTATCCTCTAAAAAATGGAAAATAAAATCCATTTTTTTTAGTAATCTTGTTCAAATTTTCTTTTCTTTTTTATATGTAAAAACACTTTTCATTTCTTTCTATCAGGGTTAATCATGGTAAAGTAGATTAGTAGAAGACATAGAGAGAGAAACTGGAAAACATTTGGATTTTCCTGCCAGAAAGAAGAAAAAGAACAGCCTGTACTTTTGCACTGTCCCAATTCCCATGGAAGTCTTTGTGTGACCGAATCTTCCTCTCACCTTTACATCCACTGAGACTGGAGAGATTACTGAGGCAAGAAAAACGAGTGAAAGGCAAACAGAACATCTGGTGGCTAGATTTGATTCTTTAATAGACAATTTTTTTTAATCAAATCAGCATACAATAACATGTAAGCCAATAATTGATTTAAATTGTTGTCTACTTTGAAGTCAAGTTACTAGTAACGAGATATGGTGCGTAGCGCAGCGTGGCGTGGTATGGTATAGTACAGAATCATACCATATTTTATATGATATGGTGCTGGTAATGTTACATTGATGTGTCTTTTGATAACTTAAATCAACTGACATAAATTAAAAACAGAATTTTGTATTTCCTCAGGTTACTTATGTCAGGTATTATATTTGCTTAACGATCTAAAAGATTTCAATGTGTCACAAAAAAAAAAAAATCTAAAATCAAATAAATTTTTTAAGACAGCAAATACTTTTCCACTGCAGTGTATACCAAGGTTTCAAAACGTAATAATTTCCAAACCATTAAAGCGTTCTGTAGGCCTGGGTGACAAGGCAAAAAACCCCCCAAAAAAAGCAATTTAAGCATTTCATATCAGTCGATATTGATGATAATTGAAACATAAATACAAGGAATTTTTTCTGTGCAGTGATAAAAAAACCCTTTATTGTTTAGCTACAAATAAACGAAATGAAATGAAATGAAATGAAACTCTGTCAGCTCCCAGATAGTGAGATGCTTCTTAAAGAGATAGGGGCCAATTTCCAGGCGCTAAACTGCAAAGACAAATTTCTTTTGTTATTTTTGATATGTACTGGATTTTTATAACAACTGAAGATAACATAATTACTCTATTGTGCTATAAAATGACACTATAAAGTATATACAATATCTCATTTTTAAGATTATAGCATACATGAATCTGAACATCAAAAACTAATAAAACAAATATTAACAGCATGCCAGAAAACTCAAGATTGCCAAACATGGCTGTGGTTATCTCCTCACAATAATCTGGCCTTCATCCTCTTCCGCTGTTTTTTTTTTCCTGACTTCTGTTCTCACTCCACACCCACATTCTGTAGCCATTAAACTGTCCCAGTAACACTGTGCCCCTCTTGTCTTTCTCCTTATACTTGTGTAACAATATGCACATCCATATTTATGCGAGCTTCAGATGATAGGGGAAGTCATATGCACTAAAAACTGAGATGCTTCAGCACAGAAAAAAAACAACTTTTTATGCCTTGTAATTTATGTAATTGAGGATTTAGTGAATGCGGAGGCAGAGCATAGCAGCTTTGGATTTACCCTCAATTTCACTGAATGGGAAGTGTGATTTAAAAAAAAAACTTTCATAGTTCATATTTTTCATCTTTAAATTCATTGTTTTTATCATTCATTTGAGTCCATGTTAAAGCTGAGGCAGAACTCTGGTAAAGACAAAAGCAACTAAAAATGCGGAGGATAAATGTCCTGCTGCCCGCTTAGCTCCTCCCACACAAAACCTCTGGCATAGTCAAAACCTAAAAATAGAAGGTCTCCAGTGGGACTCAAACCCCAAACCTCCGAGTGGGAGTCAAGTGCTGAACACCTTCAGCAGCCACATCCTACCTCTTCCAACGCATTCCCTCTTAATCTGGACCGAAAAGAACTACAAAATCCAATAAAAAATCTGATAAGAAAATATAAACTTCCTTCCAGTAATAGAAAGTCAACATGACTGGTTTTAAAAATATATGGTTTCAAAACTGCTCCATTTTTTTTCCATCTTAATCTTGGGGTGGGTGTTATGGACTTAAAAGTTTTATTTAGTGATAACAATAAAAATGATGATAAAAAATATTTAATACTTCTTTTCAGGGAACTGTTTGGGTGTGACTGCATGGCACAGCAATCATAAACACAAATACAGAACTTAGTTTGTAATACTTCTCTTTTGGATGCCAGTTATATAGGGAAGTGAGATTTGTATTAAATGTATTTACATTTTTTTTTTAAACATCATTAATCAGTATTTATCATAACAACAATAAATCAATATTGAAATTGTTTTGAACTTCTCTCAGTTTAGGCCTCTGGTCTGTTTTAACACCAAATAAAAACATAAATAGTTATCTGGTAAGATATTACCGACTTTTCTTTTTTTTTTTTAGCAGAACCTCACTTCTAAAACGCTGAGCCATCACTTGGAGGATGACTGCTTTGCATATTTACAAATGTGCTGAACATTTTTTTTCCTTTTTTTTCTACAAATCCATGGATTTTCTCCCATTATTCTTATTTTCATTTGCTCTACATAAAAACTTTTATTGTCGCTGCCGACTGCTGCAAAAAGCCCAGAGCTATAACTGTGACTCCTGTTCTATAAAATGAAAGAGTGACTACTTATTACCTAAAAGAGAATGATGATCCCTTTTTTTGCACATTGTTGTAAAATCCAATTAAACAGGAGGGGGGGGGGGGGGGTTTTAACAGAGGCTGGACTGCGACTAAAAGAGATTAAAACAGCAGTTAATTAATAGGCCAGTCGCATGTGTCCTTTAGTTAATAAGAGGAAAACATCAGGTGCAATATTACACCGTGATGTGTGTGTCTCCTTCTAGTGTTCGGCAGTCAGGGAGGTAGAGTGATGGCCACTTCCTGCCTTAGATCAGATTTCAGCTGCATCCTCCGGAGACGGCAGCAGGACTGGATGTTTTCTTTTGTCTGACTCCATCGATCATTTTCTCTTTCATACTTCTGTTAGCACTTTACCTCCTATTTCCTTTCTGGCAAATATTTATTTGCCATATGCATCTAAAAGCTCTCTTTTTTCTACTTTCTGCTACATTTTTAGCTGCATTGCAGGTTGCCCACGTGTTCCTGTCACTGAAATCACAGTAGATTCTGAGGCTAGGTTTACACGAGACCGCTGCCTGGAAACTTCCTGCAGTTTCAGATGCTGACTGGGAAAAAGTTCCACATTCAGATGGCGGGGCTTAGACTCCTTGGAACAGTTGTCATGCCAGGCCATGTGATGGCACTGTGATTTTAGCATATCATTAGTAGTCCCAGGTTAGCAGTGTGCACATTAGGAGTGTTTTTATGCCCGATTGTCTGGTAGACTCAGTTCGATTCAAAATTGGGGTTCAAAACTGCAATTTTGTTACATGTTCAGCTGTTGCGGTTCGTTTTCACACTGCACTGTGTCAAATGAACTAAACACTTTGAAAAGCCTGTTCAGCCACTCGCTTGTGGTGGCGCTGCACCAATAATCATGGAAGGAAACAGAAAAGCCTCTGAAGAAGACAGTGAGCGCAACTTTCTTCTTCATAAAATGTGAAAAAAATGGAGTAGCGTCAGATTTTAGCAGTTGTAGGATTTCTATTTTGGCTTTGGCAAAACGAGTCATTTCTCCTGCTAGCAATAGACTCACGCATTTGTTTTGTTGTATTTTTTTCTTTTCTATTGTCCTTTCTCCCTTGCCGTGTCAGATTACTTGCCGAGTCACTGAAAACCCTGCCGTGTAAATTTGCCTATATTCATGTTCTGAACTACCTCAAACACAACACAATGCTAATAAAGAAAAGATTGTTGCTGGGCCATTGATTTAGTGTCGTCATATGCCGTAAAGCTTAAGACCAAATAATTAGTCGATTCAGCTTTCCTTTCAGCTGCAGACTCACTTTGTACCTTTCACTGCGCTCAGATTTCCGATGTCCGTCTGTCTCCTGCTGTCTTCTACAAATGCCCTCTCACTAAGTGCTCTCTGTGCATTTGCACACATTTGAAACAGTTAATCCATTACTCTATGCATTAGTAGCCTCTCCACCTTCTCTTTCAGTGAGGTCCAGCCAGTTGCTTGTAATGATCACCGTTACCAGCGACTTTATAAAGTTAGTGTAAGATTTGTTTAGAGAGGTCTTTGTGGAACGGTCGAAACTTTTCAGTTGTGGGATTTAAAAAGATTATCAGTAATAGGAAATACCCTAATCTGATCAGCAAACTGTCCTCTGCAAAGGTTTTCCAACTGTACTGAAGTTAAACGTCTGCGATGCCATCTGGGAAAATCCAGTCCAATACTAATACATTTCAAAATCTTTGGTTCCTGTTTTCCCAGCATGAAGAAAGGATTGGAGGCACCCAAAGAATCGACTGATGACCGGAATCAGATGATGGTATGCTTTTTACCAGTTTCTATAGTATTTGGTGTCTGAACTATTGAAACAGCCAATTATTAATGTTGTTAGACAGGGTCTCAATTATTTATGGATTTTAGCGATCACCATATATGTTCCCTATCACCTATGAATACCTTGGGGTCCATAGTATTTTTTTTCTTTTTTGGTTCCTTTTCTCTTCGTCTCTTCTTAGTCAAGCCATTATAGCACTTCCATGAGACTGTAGAGTTAAATATATAAATTGTGCCCGAAACTGGGACTTCCGAATGTGTTCTCAGTGGCTGTGTTTCCATTACAAATGTGTGCTAAACTTTGTCGATGTTCCGCTAATGTCGAAAAAAACCTCAATTTCGCAATTGCAGTGTTTCCGTTAAAGTAGCGACGCAATTAAAATCACACCTGAATAAGTTTGTTTTAAAAAACATGCCACACGATTGTCCTCCTACTGTCATCTTCCTGTCATCTCCTTCGTTTTTTCTGCCAGTAGCAACATTTGGTTGTTGATCACATTTCGATCACCAGCTGCCACAAAAACCACCTCATCTTAGTGCAAAATCTTTTCATTCAAAAATGAGAGCTTTTTGCAAAATCTGCGAGTTTCCATTGCACAATTTTATGGTCAATGGAAACACAGCTACTCATGCAATAGTGTAGCACAAAACCTATTATCTGGCTGTGGAAATTCATACCTGTTCTTTAATAGAGCCAAGAAGGAACAGGTAGTGTAACTGCTACGGTGGAAAACCTGATTCCCCTTGCTGGACTTTTTACAACCACACTTCTTCAAAGTGGTCCTCTGGCACCAACCTCAATTTTGCCAGTGGTCTGATGCCTTCGATGCAGTCTATAAGTCTAGGTTGTATAGAAACGTGAATCATCTTATGTCAGACCATAAGAAAACATGGCAGTGGTCTAGCACCCACTCCTGCTCTTTGATGGCAGTTTTGTATAGAAGAGGCTTATGAGTCTAGCATCCAGTTGAAAGCGAAGAGAACTGGGAAGGTTGCCAGGAGGAGGTCGATTTTATATGTGTATTAGAAAAGCACCTTTTTGTTAAGGCCCCACAAAGGCACATACACACGAGTCACAGAAATAAGACGGATGATTGGAGGATGAAGTGATTTATGTATCAAAGAGCAGATGGAGTTCAGCAAAGAGCATCACTCAAAAAGTCTTTCTGATAATTGGATGTGGAAAATGTGGCTTAGCCTATGGACATGGATGGATAATAACAAAACGGAGTCCTGTACAGGGTATTAACATGGAAGATACATCACTGCACAGTTTGACGGAAGCATGGATACTATTAACATCATATTGCAGTTATTTTACCTAATATAACTATTAAGCTGAAAATCTTCACAGTCCAATCACCTGCGAATTTATCCATGCACATTTACTGCACAACTTAAAATTCTTTTAAAATATATAGAATTTTTGATTGCACAGGGTTCCTTAAGTCTTTAACATTTATTAGGCAGTGAGGCCTTAAGGAGATAAATAATGGCATCCCTGTGGGAGGAATATGAGACAAAGACATCATTCAAGAATGCTCAAAAACAATATGTAAATAGTTTGCAAATTGGTGCAATGTCACTAAACATTGGACTGTGGTGTGAAATTTTACACCTGTGAATCAATCAGAACAAAATAAGTACTATAAATATGAGTCTGTGGGCAAGATCTCAGCAGTCACAGAAACCAAATGAATATCTGAAGTGCAACTTTAACTTGGACTTTTCACTAGTTTGTTGCAATCTCTTTAATAAACCTCCTTTTTTTGGTCTCTTAGACCTGTTTTTGTTTGGTTTAAGTGTGGTATAGCTTGTGTCTGTATTAGTGCATGTGTTGCTTTAAAAGCAATAATCTGAGTTTGGGTGTCAGATAGGAGGGCACAGTGGGGTGGTTGTTTTGGGGGTGATATGTAGGTCAGATAGTGATTTGGGTCAGAGCATCCAGAGATTAACCTTTACTCCCCTCTACTCTACCAACTTCCCAGCACTCCTTTTTACTGTATGTGTGCGTGTGTGTGTGCGTGTGTGTGGGGATATGTGTGTTGCCAGGGTTTAACATGTTCTCTGAGGGATGTACCAGGGAACAAAAAGAGGAAAAAGCAGAAAAACTCTGAGTCTGAGTGAAGAAGGGAAGATAAAATAAAGAATATGGAACAATAATAAGATGTAAAAGACAGAAGACTGGATCAGAGTGAGCAGATATTCTTGCTTCTATAGCTACTGCATTGTAAATAGAGGCTAAAAATAGAAAGGAAGAGGCAGAGCTCTTCTGACCAGCGGAGAGTGAAAACGGAGAAAAAAAGACGATGTTTCTCTTCATTAAACTGGCAAGGAGATGATTTGAAGGGCTAAAACTTCTTGACGCTTAGAAACGGTGTTTGAGCTTTTAAAGCCAGCTCATCTATTCAGCTCTTTGGTGAGAACCGAGCGCCTGAAAACCAAAACAGATGATATCACACCAGTCTGCATTCAGACATATCCAGTCAATAGAGTCTAATCGATATGGAATTAGCCTGGATGGAATGATGTGTGTATGCTAGGTCCCAGTACACATACAGGGGACAGCAGACCAAGAGTCAGTCAATGCGGCTAGCTAAGAAAAAAATCAATTGAATGAACACAAATGTAAAATGGTGATGATGACAGAAAACTGTAGCAAAAGGACAAACCTTGTTAAAATGTAGAACAACCATATCTTAAGTGGAAAGAACCATGGACAGATGTAAAACAACAGGCACAACAAAAGAGCTTCAGTAAAGCTGAGCAAACTTGTAAAGTTGCTAGCTAAATATAAAGTGCTATAAAACAACCCTAACAAAGACAAAATAATTACCTGCTACTAATACCACAACTAAAAGATCCTTCCTGCAATGTAACAAAACCTTCATGAGAACCCTGAGTGTCTACAAGGTAATTAAACATTTTCAGAAGAACCTGAAACACCTACTAAATAACAAAGCATCTTCCAAAAGACCCAAAATGCCTACGGTGTAATAAAACTTTCATAAATACATTAAATACTTATGGTGTAACAAAACAACTTCAAATAGACCGTATATACTTCAATGCAGTAATAAAATAATACAAGAAGCAGATTTTTTTTAGAAGTATTAAAGACTACAACAAAGAAACAAAATTACAACTTCAAATTGAACCCCAAAAAGTACAATGTTACCAAACTATTAAAAAATGGAAATGTTACAGCAAACGGTGACAAAATAAGCATACAGTGCTCAAAAATGGGCTCTTTTTCATTTCAACCCGTGTCACTGCGCAACTGAGTTTTTATGATCAGAAATGGAGCCATCTGCCAAGGGATGTTTAGTACCAACCATGTTCATTTCCCCACCAGATTGACATTTTGTACACTTTGATAGCTGATGACTCAAAGTAATTTTCTGTATACATAGTCTATAAGTAAATGTCAAGCCTGATATATTTATGGCTCATATCATTAAAAAATATTCATAGTATAAGTTAAGAACTGTCATAAGACTTATGGCTGAGAAGGTTTCTATGTTAAGTTTTTATCAAGCTTTAGCTAGTTTTGTAACAGAGCTAATGCTACAGTCAAATTTAGCTAAAATTAGCATTAGCTTATATTTGCTGTGCTTCATAAACTTAATGAAGTTGGTGTCGATGAACAACACATTTTAGCTGTGTTTTTTTATAAGACTGATAGAGGTATAACAAGATGTGCTCGTACAAGATCTTGTACAAGTGTCTCGTGTGCACTAGCTAGTTGTGGTCAGGATGGCTTTGCCTGCTAACGTTTTAGTAGGGGTTTTAGTAGGAGTTATAACTAGCAACAAGGAACAAGTCATTTGTTTGGCATCATTCTAAGTTTCCGATAGAGACGATAAAATGTCAACGGACTGACAGACAAGACACGATCAAAATGTAGGCACTGCAAGTTGCTCAGATGCTGAAAGAGGCAGAAAGCATCACTAGGGGTATGCTGAGATACATCACAATCACAGCGCACCCTATCAATAGCAACAGGGAAATGGTAAAAGTTGTACTGCAGAACATGAAAAGTTGAAGCGCTGTCCTAAGGTGTGAAGAGATCTAAAGAAATCAGAAAAAGAAAGTCATCCTGAATCGTCTCGGTCTCGTGAACTCAATGTCTTGTCTTGTCTTCTGAGTTTTAGGGATTGTTACAACCCTACATGTTAGGTTTAAGAAGTTGTTCTCAAATTTAATTTGTAAGAACAACCATTTCAGTACAGTTTTATGATTTAACCACAAACCAATTGTGTCTTGGTCTTTTTTAACACGAAAGTTGAAACAGACAACTTAGTTCAATAAAAATTTTTGTTAATCTTGACTTTTATCCACAAAGTACTTTGGGTATAAAGACGTCTTTCACCTTTGACACACAGATCTTTTTTGTAAGCATGATTTTAAGCAATACAAGCAAAATTTCTGCCACAGTGACTACACCTTACGTCTCTGGAGTCAGGAAAAAATCCATGGAAAGGCGGCAAAATTCAAAGGAATTTTATTGACACAAACTTCCCTGTTCTCTCGCTTTGAGCAGGAGAGACAGCTGTGGCTGGGATTTAGTGTCTCTTTTCTAGCCATTAAATCATGATAAACCTACAGCAGTTACACTGTAAAACTAAACTAGAGTTAATTTTAAGTCAAATAAAGTTTTTTGCATTCACAAACATCTAAAGGCATTTCCCAAAGGACGATTAAACACACTGAAAAAAGACAACTGGCGATCCAACTTAAAAAAGTTTGAGTTAATTTGTTGCAAGTAATCAAATTACACTCATCCAAGTAAATATGTGAAGTATTACATTTATTAAGCTAAGCAAGCTTAAATAAATTTGACAAGTTTCTTTTAGTTGAGCACCTTCCTCTTTTTTTCAGTGCACACACACAGACACACAGCTACTTCCTTGTTTCTTAAAAATTTGTTGATGATCCACAAGGTTTGCATTTTTTTTTTTATTTGGACCTCAGAATACAAATGGTTCAAACCCTTTAAATACTATGCTCAATGAAGGATTTACTCAAAAAACAAAACAACTAGTTGAAATCTTTTACAGTTAAAGCCAACAGAAAATATGAGCTATTTTTGAATTATATCATATTTAGGGAGATGGTTCTGGATTTAGTCATGTACATTGTTTCATTGTTTAGTGCATTGTTGCAAAGTATTGTAATTCAATTTGATTATTCCAGTATAAAGTAACAGATAGCTGTTTGCTTGTTGACTCTAAAGTCAGTTGATGCTAGAATGATTAGAAAAGATTTGATTAATTTAAAGAATTTGAGCAAATGATGTCAAAAGAATGTAATTAATTTGTTGAGTAAGTAGATTTAGGGGTCCCTTCTGAAAAATCGGTTGAAGTCAAATTCAATGAAGGGGTAAATTCTAACAGTTTATTTTATAAGTGTATCCTGCAAATTTTGATCATATCTGTGAGTTTCCCCCTCACAATTCAGGCCAAAGAGGAAGACGATGAAGAGAGGATGGATGGAAAGGAAGAACAGAAGATAAATGTAAGTTTTATGTAACAGCCGTGGCTTCCACAGGGCACACAGACAAGGTGAGAGCGTGGAGGAGCTGAAACTGGGCAGGACAGGAAATAGAAAAAAAAATCAACCAATAATTCACTTAAAAAAAAAAAAGTAACTATCGCGCCAAAATGATTCCAGATTCTGCGCAGACTTTGCGTCGGTTTGCCTTCAGACAAGCATGGAAATCAAACTGAATTCCAATATTATATTTCACGCAAAAAGAAAGAAAAAAAAGACTCCCCGCTGCAGGAATAAGGAATAAAACAAATGCCCGAGCTGAACGGTGAAGGGATGATGCGGGTAAACGGAGGTGGTCGCATCTCTTACCTCACTGATGCGCCGGCGGCGGCTGTTGCTCCGTTCCAAGTCCGAGGATGCAGGTGAACACTGCAGCGCCCACACACACACACACACACACACACACACACACACACACACGCAAACACACACACTACAAAGCACACTAAAACACACCGTCGCTTTAAATTTCCCGTGCAGCACCGCCTAATGTACGTGCGCCTTAATTGATCCTCTGAGAAAAAGATGAAGGTAAAAAATAAAAATAAAAAATCCGCAGGATTTCCGGAGTGAAACAGATGATGAGCAGTGTGTCAGTGTCTGGAGGAGGCTGAAGCTGGAGCTGGCCCGTTTTTGTTTGTAGGTTCCTGTTGATGCTGAGGTGTGTGTGTGTGTGTGTGTGAGTGTAGGAGGAGGAAGTTAAAGAAGTAGTGCGCCTCGGTGCTCGCTCGGATGTGCAATCTCCGGCTCTCTACCGGGATCCTCCTATATGAGAGAGTCCGTATGTGTGTGTGTGTGTGTTGAGAGAGAAAGAGAAAAGCGAGAGCGAGGGAGAGAGAGTGGGAGGAGGAGAGATACTGGGAGTGTGCATGTGTGGTCCCGGAGGATGCGCGTGGAGAGTGGACCGGCTTCACCAGCTAATTTAGCGGACGGACAGACCTCAAACTGTCTGAACTCTGCGCTGGGCAGAGATTTTTTTTATTTTATTTTTTTTTATTGCCACACTCTTAGCTCCTGCCTAATGTGGACATTAGGTTTTCACTGAGGGAAGTCTTGAACGCAACATACAGTGAGACTCGTAGCTGCAGTTTTGTACCTAAAGATCTTTGCAAATAGCCTAAGGATGCATTCACACCAGTGTTGTTTAGTCCGTTTTAATGACCATCAGTTCGTTTGCGGAGGTGTGAGTGAGCAACTGACCTCTGACCAAAATAAGCTAACGAACTCTGGTCCACCTATAAACTTATCTCAGTTCGGATAAGCTGAACTGTGGTGTGGTTTAAATGCAAATATGAATGCAAAGTGTACCGGAACCTTCTCCAACCTGTAGGAAGCGAACTACAGCAGGGCATTCTGGGTAAATAAAAACAAACGTGCGTGTGCAGCTCGAGGAATCCTATAACCACTAAAATCTGACGCCCGTCTATTTTCGTTTGCATTTTGTGAAGAACGAAGTTGCGCTCAGTGTCTTCTTCAGAGGTTTTCGTGTCGTTTCCCTTCAGTGGCTCCTGGTGCAGCAGCGCCACCACAGGCGAGAGAGTCGAACAGGGTTTTCAAAGGCTTTGAGTTTGTTTATCAAACCGCGACAGGTGAAAATGTAACAAAGTTACAGTTTTGGACTAAAGTCGAACCAAGTCTTCCGGATTATCAGGTATGGAAACCCCTGATGACCTCAGGTTGACTCCAGAATAACTTGGGTCACATGACCCCAAAGAACTCCAAATCATCAGACAATGTCAAAATTCTTGAGGTTTTTGTGCTAATGTGTGTTTGGTTTTGGCTTCAGATGGTACATTTCAGAGACGTTGAGTTAGATTTCCCTTTTAAAGCAACTTAGACTCATAATTATAGGACTGAAAGGCGAACATGCAAATGTTTCATGGAAACCAACAAAACTATGTGGAAAATTGTGATATGACCATCCAGCAATTAACCTTAATGTAATAATCTGAGTTACTTGAACTGTAAAATCTATGTCTACTGAAATGTAAGTCTCTAGGCTCTTCCTGTTCTGTCTTTATACATTGAATAAGGACTGTGCAGTGTCTTTCTGTTGCTGACCTTCCCTTGTTGGAAATCAATGGGACCAAAAGAGAAAAAAAGAAACTCTACAAGCTATTTCAAGGCTTTTTGTAGCTCAGTGAGGCAGCCAATTTCCAGATATTTCACACCTTCTGTGAAAGTGCATGACCACTTCTGTTCCCAGAAGCAAGCACGCTGAGCACAATACAGTAAATCATCCAATATGAATGGATTTTGTTGCAAGCGACTCTGGGCTTAGGCTTGTGTGCTCGTGTATGTGTGTGTTTCTCACCTTGTAAGGCCAATTTTTCCAACAAATACTTACGTTGTGAGGACCTACTGCACCTTATGGGCCTCAAAGCCCAAGGCCCATAAGAAGAAGTGCTGGTTTGGGGTTGGGTTTGGCTTAAGGTGTGAACTGAATATGGGGTTAGGGTCAATTTATTGAAAAACGAATTGAAGCGATTCAATGTCCTTCTGAAGATAGAAATACACACTATGCATGTGTGCATGTACATCCTTTACATTGAGCTACTCAACTCATTAAGTGGAATACATTGTATAGATTGAATACACACAGACTCAAGTCTTTATTTCTGTTAATTATTATTTTAACTTATAGCTGATGACATTTGAGATCAGAATAGTACATCCAACCACTAATTAGTGGTTGGATGTACTAGCTAGGGGGATGTAATAGCTAGGGGGCATAGCTCTCTAGATAGTTTGGTTAGCTATTTATGGATTTATCTATGGATTTAGCAAAATCCATAGATAGATAGATAGATAGATAGATAGATAGATAGATAGATAGATAGATAGATAGATAGATAGATAGATAGATAGATAGATAACATGAAGGCTAAATGAAAAGATTAAACTTCATTTTGTCATGAGTATGAATAATTTTGGCCTTAACTGTAAATAATATGCCAGTAACAAAAATACACCACAGAGTGCTACTGAAGTATCTCTGAGCAGGCACTATTTGAAAAAAAAAAAATTACATAAAAAAAATATGGGGGTGGGAGGAAATGACAATAATATCTCAACAGCACTTTATGATGTGTGTAATAAAACAACATCAGGCAAACAAACATTTAAACCAAAGTGCAGAAACACGAGGAGCTATTTTCATGCAGCGAGTATTTCAGCTCTCATTTCATCCGTAGCAACATATCTGACAGATTAGGTAATTTGTCTGTTTGTGGCAAACATTTACAACAGAGAAACCCCTTAATAAGTCAGTGTTCCTAAACGTTTTCCTTGGATGGATTGATTAATGGAACAAGACAATGAGATGTATTTGTTCAGATCCAGAAAATACCTAAATCTAATTCTACAACTTTCCAGACTTTTAAACTTCTCACCCTCCTCTCATATCTCACCCGATCGATACACTCGGCACCAGTTTTGTCCTGAGCTCTATTTGAAAAAATAAACCAACAAAAAAACAGTTGTGGTATAGAAGCTGGTATAGAAGTGCAGTTAATGTGCCTCTTTACATAAAGTTGCTGTCTAGATATTAACTTTGCCATATAGTGCCAAATCCCTGGGACAAAATGTTCCTTTTCTTTTTGAACTTTGCATTCACAACTTTGATTGTGCAGCCTCATCAGAGTCGGAGGCTTCAAACTGAATTCCCAGCCCGCTTCTCATATTACCAGACATCTGCAGAGACATGGTGCCAACTTACAGACATCTGCTGATTCAGCACAGCCTGGACACTTAGTTGGACCATCCAGGCTGAGAGTCATTTGCTGTATACTCCGATGATATCATGGCAGGAACCACAGGAGAGTGGCCAGCATGCTGATGACCAGAAGAAGACGCTAGCTGTGTGTTTAATGCTGTGTGTTTCTAATCTGAGTCAAAACATGGAATTTCTCAAATGTCCCAGTAACATTTTGACAACCACCTTCTCCTTTGTTGACCTGAGCTGGTAGACTTTTCTCCTTGTAGTCCTGCTTTCCACACTTTTATTGTTTATTAATATTTTGAAGGTGGGCGTATGAAAAACAAGACTTGACAGATTCACTTTAGAAAAGAATTTGAAACATCTCCGGGTGGTAATTTGTTAATTTATGTCTGTTTTTACACAGAACCTAGATAACTCTGTAATTGTTTTCTATCCCGTAAACATTGCCTTATCACAGTGAATCTCAGAAATGTCCACCATCGTTTCAATGATACATTCATGCAACAGTCGTTGGTAGAATCCACCTCCTGCTTGCTTCTGGAAGAGGTGCCATCTTCTTTGACCGGCTGCTTTGTACCAGGCATAGAAAACCCTAGCTATGAGTTTTATCGAAAGTCTGGCTCCAGAACAGCTACAGTTGAAAGCAGATATCAGGCGCATTCCCTTTCCTTCTCCCTTCCTGACAGGAAATTACTCTAAAGGTTTCCTGCTTTAGATCAGCAAGGATTACCAAAATATTTTCCATTTTGTAAACAAACTTGTGATCAGGCCTGAAATCTGGGTGTAGATCTGAACCGTCAGGGACAGATAAAGACAATTACAAAGTCGCTCTTCTATCACTTGAAGAGGGTTTCCAGGATTAAAGGACTAATGTCACCATCAAGATCTCAACTGCTATGTACCACAAGTTTGGAACAAACGTCCAGAAAACTGCAAAGACGCTGAAACAATTAGTTCCTTTAAAATTCACCTGTTTGTAGTTGCCTTTAATTAGTAGTAAGAGGAGCATTGATAAACATATTTGATGTGTACTTGCTTCATGATTTCAATGAGGGGCATTTGACAAAATGTGACATGTGTCGCTTATTTCATAATTGATTGCTGGATTATATTTTTATGGCATAAAGCATCTGGAACCGCCGTGTTGCTGAAATGTGCTATACAAATAAACCTGCCTTTACGAAATATAAACCAGAACAATGAGAGTAAAATTCTTGTAACTGTCTTCAAATTCAGAAGCAGATGTGTCCTTGTTGTTGTATGGTAGCGTTAGCATTGTAAATTTCTTGACTTGGCTCAAATGTTTTAGGTGTCCTTCCACAAGCTTCTTCACAAATGTCATGGTTCTGGTTTGCTGGTGTGTCTGAGGTGTTTTTTCTTTTTTTCACAAGCTGCTGTTTCCATATCAAAGGCGAGGCTGAGAACTCTGCTGCTGATTCACCTGATCTCCTCATCAGCCTGCGTGCCTGTAAGCAGCTGTCAGGTCGTTCTTCACCAGACCGCAAACCTAGATTATGATCATTTCTGGTGCTCACCCAGTGTATTTTCTAAATTGTTTCTGAATGTCGGACAAGAAGCTTCCCTAGTATTTTGGCCCATTCCTCTTGACAAAACTGTTTCAATTAAGTCAGATTTTTTTTGTTTTTACATGTCCTGCCCAGCAGGGTGGCAATAAAAATTATTGTCTGAGTGTCAAGGTGAGGTCCAACAGATTTACTTTCATAAACTGAGCGTTACGGCTTTTGGTTCAAAAGTAAAGGACTGAGAGACAGAAAAGAAAGGGAGAAAGGAGGGGAAATTTTAAAAGGAAAGAAGGAAATAGGAGTAGATGATAGAAAGAAGCATGGATCGAACAGAAGTCAAAACCCTAGTCTGCCTCTAAACCTGCAGAAAGAGAGAACCTTTCAAAGCCATGACAACATCATTTAGGTTTTACTAAATTGTTAATATGCAGATAAATCTTGATGTATGTAAGATTTTTGACCTTGAAGAAGGTTATTAAAAATCTCTAAAATAAGTATATATATATATATATATATATATATATATATATATATATATATATATATATATATATATATATATATATATATATATATATATATATACTTATATAATATAAAATATTATTACATTTGGTAATCCTAATTCATGTAAAACAAGAAAACTTCAGTGTGATTCAAGACGAAATGACTAAACATGGTTGCCATTTTATAGAGGATATGGAAGTATCTGATTTCAAGCACATATTCTAATACATTGAGTTTGTGTAAGGATCAACATTTCTAATGTTAACTTCAATTTACAGGAAACAAATAAAGCGAGGCTAAGCTGATTGAAATGTAATCTCTAGCAGATTTTCTTCAGAGCTCTCGCTGGAGCGTTTTGGAGCAGTTGGGGACTTTACAGTGAATTTTTGGAACCTCCTGATGACAAAAAATTTTTAAAGTCCAGTCTATAAATAACCAACACATGGACCAGTTTTTTCCGCATCCCTTTGAGACAGGATGTTTCTAATTTTGGCAATATTGTGGAGGCGAAGAAAAAAAGACCCAAATCCTTACTTGAAAAAACAAATTACTCTCAAGTAGAGAGGATCCCAAAGCGCTACTAGAAACCAAGGAAAAGCCACACAAATGCACAAAATACAAAAATATGTAGGAGTTAGAAGAGAATAAACAAGAATTTATTTTATGATGATTATACCCATCAAACCTTTTTATGTTTTGTCATTACAGTCATTTTATATGGGATTTTATACGATGGACGACCACAATTAGGTTGTGAAGAGTACAACCAGTCGTTTTTCAAAAAGGAAAAATGACTGTTTTCTCAAAACTTTAATTTTGTTTTTTGCTTTGTTGCATGCAAAGGTTAGCATTGTCACTAACGTTAGCTTTTTATCTAATTTTGAATTAAAAACTAAAATAAACTTACTGAGTGAATTAAGTTAATTCATTAGTTACTTACTGAACTTAGTTAATATAGTTAATTTTTCTAGCTAACACCATGATAGCATTTAAGCTAATTTTAGTTTTTTAGTTAATTTTGACTCAAAAGCTAGAGTTGACTTATTGAATGGATTACGTTAATATTACCCAGCACCTTCATGTAAGCCATAAATTATAGCATTTATGCTAACTTTAGCTTTTTAGCTATTTTTGACCTAAATACTGAAGTTATCTTACTAAGTAGATCAAGTTGTTATCTAACATGCTGGCATGTTGGATATTGTTAAGAGAGGAAAAATTCTTGAACTTTAAAAACCTTTTGACTCATTAAATCCTCTCTTATGCCCGGGTTCAGAAAAATGCTGTGCGCAAAGACTGAGATCACGCAGAGATAATAGCGTCACAATTATCAGCATTTATTCAAGACAGATGCATACTATCACCAGACAAACATCACAAAACACCAGAAACCTCAGAGCACAAACAACACATGAATTTACCTGAGAAAAGGAAAAAAGACAAAAGATGGAAACGACAAACAAAAAGCAAAGACGTCTTTGGAGAAGTTGCAAGCGCAAAATCTGATTTGTTACTTCTGTGTAGAAAGTTTTATCTTCTTTTCTTTAATTTATTCAAACAAGGCGTATCTTTGCTCATCCAACCAGAAGCTATCTCTGACCCTCTCTGAAGCCAGAAACCCCTGCCGTGTTTACGGCCTTTCACAGATCAGTGTGAAAAGCTACAACTTCCTGTATTGTTTTCCCACAGACAAAAGGCAGTTCAAATGATCGTAGCAAACCATCTGCTGTAACTACAAGTAAAATAAAGGTCAATAGGCCAGAATACATTACTAATTTCAAAACCACAATTTAGGCCATTTGAATCAAGACATGTTAAGTTTTAAAACTAGCATATTTTAAATTTATTTTCTCAACAATAACTTCTGCAGACATAGGTCAGAACTGCTAGCATGAATAAAGTGAAAGCATTCTCTGATGTCTGCTGTAAATATACATTTGCAATAATGTTCTGGTGAAGATTTATTGAAACATCTAATCTGTTACAGAAATTACACAAATGGACATTGCTATACAAAAAAACAACAACAACAACAAAAAAAACAAAACAAAAAAAAAACAGTGGGAACACCCTGTAGGTTCAGGCTTTGGATGAGCTGTTTCTAATAAATTACATGTCCTCTGCTACCTGCTGCATCCATTATTCTGATGTCAGTTAAGGCAGGATATATTTGATTAATGATCTCAGAGTGTAGAGGATTCTGGATCAGATGGGATGAGAACTCTGTGTTGACTGTGGCGAATTAAATTTTAGAAACATCAAGATTAATAATGTTGATTTGTTTAAAAGGGAACAAAAATAAATGCATTAAGATTTAATATGGCTACACATCAGTAAAAAGAAAGAAGTAAAAACACTAAAAATCAAAAAGTTTGCGCAGCACAGCTTAACATCATCCAGGTCAGTAGATGTGCATTCAGAACAAGAGCAGCCATTTTTATTGCACTTTACTGGAACTTCAACATAACTCCATGTATGCAGAAAAATAATAACCAGTGACATTTTCCCTTCAAACATGATTAAAATGAAATAATTTTGTTCAAATCTTTGGGAAAATTGACTTATTGTTTTACATTTATTCCACATTTTAAACTGAGCCCTTATTGTTTCCAACTGAGTTAAGTTGATTAAACCAACTGAATATGTTCTTATGAAAGACTCACTTCTCTATTTAAAACAATCTCTGCACTTCATCTATCTCCAATAAAAGCAGTATTTTTTTTTCAGAGAGGCATTCTTTCTCAGGAATTTGACTGAAAAACAAATCAGTCCATGACTAGTGAACTGCTTCTGCTTGCGTGCAGGGAGGTGGGGCTTATTCAAAACTGGAAAACAGACAGTGTATGCACACGCACACACACGCACAGATGCGAGTGCTAAGTGAGCAGCAGCAGCAGCACTTAGAGACAGGTCCTTACTCAGCACCAATCATTAATTCATGACGTTCCTCTTAGATGGAAGTTCTCATCAGAAAGCTCAGCTCTCCTCCAGATGTCCAACCGAGCGACGGACAGAAACATACATCAGGCATATGGAGGTGGAAAAAGAGAGATTTTAGTTGAGGGGGATGATTTAAAGAGGAAGGATTGTGTGTGTTTCTCTCTCTCTGTGTGTGTGTGTGACTTCTAAAAATAACCACCTCCCTCCACATCATGTCCCGTAAAGGGAGATTTTTTTTACTCTCCCATTCCAGCTTCAAATCTTTCTCATCATTCTTTTCTGCTCTCTTTCACCAAAGGCGCCCGAGCTCCTGACCTCAGCTGACATCCCGGCATGACGAGTCGGAAGTTTTTTGCCGTTTTTCTGCAGCTCCCCTCGTTCTTTGTTGGGTATTTTTAAATCACAAAGGAATAAGTCCACGGTTTCACGAGAAAAAAGTTATTTTTAATGCAGCAGCAACAACAAAATGGAGGCGCTTTCGCCATCTATCCTTCTCTCCCTCCAGCTGTTTCCATCATTCTGCTGTTGCCCCACCACCCCTCTTACCCCCTCCCCTCATCAGGCCTCTTCCTTTGTCCACCCGGCTGTCCCTCTGTAATCCACTGTGTCTTTTTTTGTAGCGGTACAGCATGTTGCTAAGCTGCACTTTGGCCCCTAATGGACCCAGTCAGTGGGGCGAACTGCCACCCTGTTGTATCTATCCAGGTCAAGTGTGACCGTGTGTGTTTGTGTGTGTGTTTGTGTGGTTTTGGATGGTGGCCAGATTCGAGGATTGTGTGTACAGCTTTTTCTTTGGCCTGCTTGTTGTTTGGATGTGTGCTTAATGGCGGCGCTGCACGTTTGCAAAGAAAGATAAGCGGCTTTTGAAAGGCTGCAACTGATCTCAGTCGAGTTTGATGTCCAGCTAATCCGCCGCTACATTTGGCGTTTTGATTCTAGATTCCTGCGATGTTCAGAAGGCCGATGATGTTCCAAGGTGGGGGTCAGACCGTGTGAACAACTTTGATAATTTTTTTTTCTTTCTTGTAAGAATTTTACAATTAACATTTTTTATATAGTAATCTGAAAAACCTGCATTTATATTCAGATGCCCCTTTGTGACATATCCTTCGCTAGGTTATGTCGTTTAGCTATTTGTGGCCTCTGGACTGATTTTGTGTGGCCCTGAACCCCCCGAAAATTAAACAAATTAGAATAAAATTAGGACTTTAAAATTAAAATCTGCTTGCAAAAATGTTAGATGCAACACAAACTGATGATCTTTTCCAAGTTTTTTTGTTTGCTTTATATTTTCATGGTAAATAGGAGCACATCCACTCACTGACTTATATTTTAAAGTACACAGTGGTGCAAACAAATCTGCTTTTAACTGCTCTGGTAAAATTTGTTTAAATACAGTCAGCATCAAATGAATGCTGACCTAGATTCTGTCTTTATTTATGAGAGTAGACTAAATATTTTTCCAGTTTTCTTCAATCAAGTCCTAAATAATAAAAACTTTCATTTAACAAGGAAAAAAAAAACATTTGAGGTTTTGGATCTGTGATCATGACATTAAAGTTTGTGGCTGTTATCTAAGACTTGTGG
>NW_015112904.1:412201-413015 GCF_001443285.1 Poecilia latipinna
TCAGGTAGAATAAATAATTCTGCATGATACTAATTTGATGATAGGCGTTGAAAGTACACATCTGCAGGTCAGCATTCACAAATGTACCTATTTGTCAGTTTCTCTGTGGAGTGAGACTGCTAAATATTCGTGGAAAACTAAACCCACCTGTTTAGAGTTGCTTATGGCTAAATTAGGGTTAGAGTGTGGGTTTTGATGTCTTCAGTGTTTTTAAAGTTTTTATCTTTACTTTTTGTCTATTTATTAATTTCTTTTTATTTCTCTTTCTTACTGTCTACGTCAGTGGCGCAACTGCACATTATTCAGGTGGATGCGAAAACATAAATCGGCGCTCCCCCCCGCCCCCGACGGAAGGAACGTCAGCGTAGAAAATATACGCTTCCTCCCTCGGCCCCCTCCAGACGGGGTTTTGGCGCCCCCCCTGGTGCTGCGCCCCAATGCGTTGCATGCGCTGCATACCCACTTTTTGCGCCACTAGTTATGTCAAATCAGACATTAAGCGCATGAAACTCTTTTTTCCGATAACATTGAATGCAACACAACGTAACCTGACACCTACTGCTAAGTAGCCGCAAGTGCGAGAGAAGGACAGAGCGCGAGGCAGCAGCATTGATGGATATATGTTACTGGACTCGATATTACATGACTTATCGTGCGCCACACACGCGCCATTGCTGTCCATTGAGTCAGGAATATCGATAGTCAGGGAAATACTACAGCCATGCAAAGAATCTGAAAAGGGACGCAATGTTTAGTGGTTAATTCATCCTTATGACAGCCATAGATAACAAGGTTCACTAGTTTCAGATTTAAC